>NC_142684.1:84829112-85132258 GCF_056320005.1 Nelumbo lutea | reverse complement strand
ATTAGTAATACAAATGAAAATGACAAACCAACCAAACAACCACCAGACCAAACTGCTTGTGGTGCTCCCTTGTCGTTGGGATTTTGACTCTATCCCGGTTTTCCAGGCTTAAAGTATCATCTGTCTGGCTGTCCCAAAATGGACCCAAAAGAAATACTGAGGAATCCAATTACAGTTTGACTTTCCTGTCCATGGGTTAAAACGAATCAACCCGGATTAATGGCTTAGTTCAGGTCAGATCGGTTCTATGTAGGTTGTTGGCAAGTCCATATCCATTGTCAACACCAACCCGTACAGATACAAATGGCATGAATAATTCACTGACCCGGACCATCTAAATGGTGGACCAATTCTCATATGGAAAGGTAACTCAACCCTCAACAAAAATTGAAGTTAAAACAGAAAAAGACAATTGGGCTGGGCATCTTTGGGAAGCAAATAATTCAGTTGAAGCTTGGCCCACAACTAAACTTCCAAAAATTACGACAGGGAAATCAGATGACCGCTCAAACGAGTCCACGTGTTTGGTTTGTGGGAATAGGGGTATTGAATCGGAATTGGAATGACCCATTCTGATACCAACAGTTTGATTGGGCAGAATCAGAATCCCATTCCCATTATTGTTGGAATGGCATTCCCCCATTTGAGGGAATGACCATATCCACCCTCTCTCTTGAGAATGAAATCCTATTTCCACTTATTTCAATTCTGATTTTCATTCCTGTCATACATTGATTATAAAAATAGGCCATTCTAATTCCAATTCTAATTTTAATATAAACCAAACGGACCCTAAGTTAGCAACTTTACCATTTATCCTTTCTCTCCTTTTAAAGCTAGGATGAAAAATTGAAAACAAGTTCCCTATCCTCTATGGTTCTGAGAATTCACATTAGGGGACTACTTTTCAAATGGAGGGTGTGAATTTGCCATGTAAGCCCTTATTGAACACAACAAAATAGAATGCGACTCTCCAAGGTAAGGGAGCAGAGGGAAATCATCGAGGATCTCAGCCCGTGAACGTGTGGTCAAGTGACGCGTCCCCACGTTATACCCTTGCAAGATCGTGGATCAATTGATCAAGTTGAATTCAGGGACTATACACCGTAGAATCTTCCTCTAAAATATCATTTCTTTGATCCACTGATCACGTGCTTTTGTTCCTCTAAATCTTCTCCTCCTTTGGACTTTGGGGGCCCATAAGACTCTACATTCTCAACTGCATACGTGGCCCATGTGCCATATGATGCATATTTAATGTTGAAAACAACCAGTGAATCAGATCATATGGCTGTCACCATCTCATCCCCACAACTTATTTTCTATTCTCATTCTTGCCCTCCATCATAACTTATTTGATCACATATTCGCATCCGATCGCTCAAAAATCAATTACTCCCGTTGAAGTAGTCCTATGCTAAAACCGTGAATCACGGCTCTTAATGGTCCCACCTTGAATTGGATGAAGTGATGTAAGGTGGGGCCACAATGAGATCTCTTGTGCCGTTGTGCGTATACACGCGAGGGAGAGAAAACTTTATATTGTTTTATTGATGAAAATTTTTAAAATACAATATATAATATTAGATAATAAAAAGAAACAAAATAAAAAGAAAAAAAAAGGAGATTGTGTTGCAAAGAATACTATAATGGTGAAAAAAGACAAAAGAAAAGAAAATTTAATGAAAAGAATGCTCGTCGAGAAAATGGTAAAGTGAGATTGAATTCAGATCAGACGGTTGAGATCTTTTGTGCAAAAAACTTTGTTTGAGGGGTATGTTGGTCATTGTAATGGTAGTTAGGAGAGCCCCGTCTCCCGACTCGGCCACGTCAACAAGGTAATTTTATTTTTCACTGCATCACCACGTGCTTGCTTGATTGGTCACTCACTGAAGTCACCATCACCAATCAACGTGTAATAAGCAACAAAGTTCTATGCCTAAACAATATGAAACAAGATACAAGAGTAACGATTGAAGGATCTACTTCATGCACTGACCATAATACCCCTATCATTAACACTTCAACGGTACAACCCCATTGCCCCCAATCAATGCCTTAACCGTCGGGTGGGTCCGAAGGGCCCAAGACCTTGTTCTTGTGGCGTTTTCATCATAAGTCGAGTGGGCCAGCCGAGGGTAAATCCGAAGGCTCGGATTCCAACTTCTTCTTTATTTATACTCGGCCTTTCCGACCGCAATACAAAGAGAAGCTGAAAGCTCTCTAGTCTTCTTTTTGAAGGGCAAACTGTCGGCAGCAGCCAGCAGCAGCAGCTCTACAGTCTTCACTCTACGCATATATAATAGTACACACACGGAATCCAAAGACCACACTTTCAGACTTTCTTCGTTGTTCGTTCTCTCCCTCCATAGAAGACTCTTCACTCACTATAGACAGCGGTGGCGCCGCGCGACTCGTCTGACCCACAATATGATGCACCACCGCCGCTCAGGCCAGTTTCTCGGCCTCCATTTCTTCTTCATTGCCTTTGCCTCCCTGTCGGCCACTGGGCAACCAATCCATCAATTGTCTGACCTACATTGGCAACCCGCCACCGCTACCTGGTATGGAAGCCCCGAAGGCGATGGCAGCGATGGTAGGTCCCAGACTGCTGCTTAAAACTAATCGATTCCCATTACAGGAGCTGAATTTAGTTTACTTCTGGAGACTCTATCTTATGCTAGCTCCAACTCTTTCTTTTCACCAATCCAACAATAGTAGTAACTCCTACTGCATCATCAACTAGTAACTCCTACTGCATCATCCATAGTTTACTGAATCACTGATGTATATATATGTATGTATGTATGCAGGTGGGGCATGCGGGTACGGGTCACTGGTGGATGTGCGACCGTTAAAGGCGAGGGTAGGCGCCGTTAGTCCAATTTTGTTCAAGAACGGAGAGGGCTGCGGAGCTTGTTACAAGGTGAAGTGCCTCGATGGGAGCATATGCTCTAGGAGAGCCGTTACTATTATCGTAACGGACGAGTGTCCAGGTGGCTACTGCTCAAACGGGAGAACCCACTTCGACCTTAGCGGAGCTGCATTCGGTCGAATGGCCATCTCCGGGAATGGCGCGGCGCTCAGGAACCGAGGCGAGATCTCAGTCGTCTTCCGCCGGTAATTAATCCCGCGTCTTCTCTTCTCTCTTTTTTAACCTTTTTCTTTTTCAGTGAACTTCTGCTTTTTTATTTCGAATCCCCATTTAGTTCTGATTTGGTGATTTATCTTTCTAATCAACCTAGGTAACCGTCGTTGACTAATTTAAATTTACTAGACTGTCCTTCAGTCTTCGGATTGGGCTTCGTGTATGTGAGGGTATTTTAGTCTTAAGGCCTTGGTAGACTTCTGTGACAGTTTTAACCTTTTTGACCGAAGGTACCAGCTTAATTGGTTCTTTTCACACAGGTTGACCGCTGGTCGTTGCTTTCTTTTGATGTTTTTCTAGGTTTCCAATTGAAGCTAATTCTTTATTATCGTTGCAGGACACCGTGTAAATACCCAGGGAAGAACATCGCTTTCCATGTGAACGAAGGCTCCACCGATTACTGGCTCTCCCTTCTGGTGGAGTTCGAAGATGGAGATGGCGACGTTGGATCCATGCATATAAGAGAAGTAAAATCCACATCTCTGCTGTTTCTGCTACACTTAAAAGTTAAAACAGTTGTTTCATTAATTTGAAAGAGAAAACAGTTAATTCTGTTAGTAGGGTGTTTTTTATTGACTAACTTTGTTCTTTTTACATTAAGTACTGGCATGATGGGACAAATTTATTTTTTTAACATTAATTCTTTATAGATAAAAAGGTCGTTATATTAATTATCTTGTAAAAATTTACCGGGATAAATATAATTTAGTAAACATTTACTTGATTTATCCGGATAAGAAATCTGCAAATGAAAAGTAAAAAATCCTAATCTGACATAAAAAAGCGACACTCCACATGTATGTGGCCCAGGGCCCACACTCTTTGAAGTTTGAATTATGCTTTGGGTAATCCTGCTTCTCACGAATTATTTTGGGGGTATTGTTTGGCAGGCGAGCTCGACGGAGTGGCTAGAGATGAAGCATATATGGGGAGCAAATTGGTGCATTATTGGGGGGCCATTGAGAGGACCTTTCTCAGTCAAGCTCATGACACTGTCGACAGGTCGGACTCTCTCTGCGAGGGACGTCATTCCAAGGAACTGGTCTCCGAAGGCCACTTACACCTCACGCCTTAATTTCTACTAGCTCGTAATATTCCCCATTCCAAGGAACTGGACTCTCTCTGTTTACCTTTTTTTCTCAGGGAAAGAAGTAGCCGTTGTCGTCGGTTGTTTTCCCGGGAAAAGTAGCCGTTGGAGACTGGGAGTGCAAAGGCTGAAAGGCATCCGATGCTCCGCCTCCTCTTCTTCTTCTTGTGTTTTCTATTTTATTTGTATTTGTTTCTTTTTTTATCTTTGCCAAGTGTAAATGCTGTAGCCCCTCTCCAAAGGAGAGAGAGCGCTGTGTATTTGCTTGTGGGCCCTTTTTGTTTAAACAAATGGGTCAATTTGAAGAGTAAAGGCACGAGTTATCGCCATGGATATAGTCCTGGGTCCGGCTCTGCCTTTGTAGCTTGTAATTTGATTGGAATCCTTTTCAAGTAACCGGAACTGCCAGAGTGAGTTGTTTAAATTTGTCCCTACAGGTGGGATCAATGTCATGGTCGATGGGAAGCATTCCTTAGCCTGATTGCATACTTAAAAAATTACAAGTAGCCGCCTTTCCGAATGAGCATTAGCAATTCGCTGCCTCAATGTCTATGGGCAGGATTTATCCATTCTGAAAAAGCTGTCCATGGATTCCGAAAGTTTGATATCTATGATTTGATCATGAATCGGTTTATGTTAGAAGTTGCATCTGAACAAATGTGCAGATTTAATCCCATCTCATCTGATTAAAAATAGAAAAAGAATTATATAAATTTTATAATTGATAAATTTAATATTTTATATTTATATACATTTTTATAGATGTTTAAATTAAAAATAATTATTTTTATTTTTTATTTTTTTGTCATTTTAAACACAATAACTATGATATGGGTTAAATTCAAATCCAGTTTATATATCAAACTTTGGATGAGATTAAGATCCAAAAAATTTAATAATTGGATTGGATGCAGATGTAGTTGGTTCTGCTCAAAATCCCTTTACAACCCTAATTCTGAATTACTAGGAATTTCACAAAATCGATTTAGGGGTATTCATGTATGGTTTTGGTTTTCAAAAATCAAAACAAAAGCAACTGTTAAATCAGCTTGTGCTCAACTTCATTGATAAATGCATACTTCTCTTAAGGCTATTGTCATATGAATCCATGTTCATATTGGAGAGTTCATTTCACTACCTGGGCTGAATCAACTGAATCAAACACTTAATCTCCTTCTTATAATTAAAAGACCACACCTAGGTTTTTTGCATTCATTAACCAACATAAGGCTATGTTTGGTTACAGAGCAAATTTATTTGCACTAGTATAAAAACATGGGAGTGCAAATGTAAAAAATGCAAATTCTTGTTTAATTTTATTTTGGATTTTACTTTATTCTGCTTAATGTCTTAATATACTTCATTTGTATTGCAATCAAACAAAATAAATTAAAATTTGAAATAAAATAGGTCAGAATTTATTTGTATTGCAACCAAACACAGCCTAAGGAATTTTGAATTGACTATGAAGTATGAACTTAAGGCTGTGTTTGGTTGCAATGCAAATAAATTTGCAATGATGCAAAACCATGGCAGTGCAAATGATTTGAGTGCAAATTCTGACCTGTTTTTGTTTCAAATTTCAGCTTTTTTTTTTTTTGTGTGTATGTGTGTGTGTGTGTGTGGATTGCATTAAAAATGAAGTAAATTAAGACATGATGCAGAATAAAGTAAAATCCAAAACAAAATTAAATAAGAATTTGCATTTTTTACATTTACACTCCTATGCATTTGTACTTATTTGCACTACAACCAAATACAATATAAAGCTCAGTTTGGAAGGAGTACAAATACAAGTATATACAAAATGTAAGGTTTTGCATTTCACATATTTATATTTATACTCTTTGTACTGTACATATTTGTATTTGTACTTAGGCTCAGTTTGGAAGGAGTATAAATATAAATTTGTTGAATGCAAAACTTTATATTTTGTATTATTTTATATGTATTTATACAGTACATATTTGTATATTTGTATTTTCACTCCTTCCAAACTGAGCCTAACTGACTGATAAATAACAAATTAACAAGCAGGAACCATGGTTTGGATGCTCATGGTTTTGGTTCATGTCGAGTCTCGGTTCTACTGTAGATGGTGAACCTGTGAAATGAATCACAATGATGCCAGTGGGCTGTAGCTCAGGCCAGGACAAGGTCAGCCCAATGGAATTCCATTGATCCATAAGGAGCCCATCGAGTCATTCTACCTAAGCCGCCCAACCTGCTTAAAATTTCGTGGTTAGTTAGGGAACAACACAAATTCGTATACATACATCCAAAGAACTTTGAACCAATTTATTTAGACCTGACCCTGCGCTACCGTACATTGACTTTACTAAAATCTGTTCAAAATAATTGAATATTTTGTTGTTTTTTCTTGTTATTTAGGTTGTTTAATGTTTATATATAATATGAAAATCTTATAAACTCCAATAATTTAAATTATTCTTATTAATTTCATTAAATGTGAGTTGTGGACCCGCCCTGCCTTGCCCTCAAATGTAAGGGGTAGAGTTTTGCATTTTCATATGCAAGGTGAGTTTGGATTGTGAAAATCCAACCATTGTAAATTTTAGATAGAGTACATATTAGGAGGTTTGTGCCTTGTGGAGGGGTCTGAAATTTATGCCATCCCCTCACCTGTTTGGTTTTCAGTTGGAATCGGAATGGTCTATTTCTCTCATCTACTTGGTTTGGACAGGAATCATAATTAGTTGTAATGAGATTTTCATTCCGATAAGGGTGGACGGAATGGCCATTCCCTCAAATAGGGAAATGTCATTCTGCCACAAATAGGACTCGAATTGCAATTTTGCTCAATCAAACAGTTGAACCATCACAATTTCAATTATAGACCATTATTACTGCAAACCAAATAGGTGTTTGGCGTCAATGTTGTTTCCTCATAAAACAACACCACATTAATACCACACAAGAAATCCGTTTTTTAGGAAATTGTATACTGTCCACTTAGTCATTTTTCCCGTTTTTTCATAACATGCATTGGAAATTGGAAAAGGTGTAGTATGAGAAAATATCATTTTTGGTATTTTCCCACTTTTTCTGTTGTTACTAGTAGGGATGTCAATGGGTCGGGTTAATTGGTAAACCCGGCTTGACCTGACCCTATAGGGTTAGGGTCAATATATTTGGCTTTATGGTTGGTTTAGGATTTTGATTATTCAATCCAAGTTGGGTTCGGGTGTGGTTTGAGTTTTGGCTGGCCCGCCCTGTTTGGTCATGGTACCATGCATATATACAAAGTATTATTGTAACTTTTTGACTTCTAACTCCATAGGTTTAAAGTTTAAGATTTATTTACATGGTGGTTTTGATTTTTTTTCTTTATTTAAATGGGGAAAGTGACATCTTAGATTCCATAAAACAAATTCTTAAATTAAATTAATGGATTTTAGGTCTTCAAAACATGTTAAAAAAATACAATTGAAATGCTACAAGTAAGGTCAGGTCAGTATTGGATGAAACGTTATAGGGTCAGGTCGGATTCGGGTTGAGACAAACCCGACATGGCATTAAAAAGGGCCTATGCGGTAATATACCAAAAAAAAATGATATATATACACTAGCAGGGACCTGTGTGGTGCACGGGGAAATTTGAAAGATTTAATAATTTTATTTTTTATTTAATGTTGATTTATAAAAATAATTATTGTTAATTGAATATGAACAAACATTTTTTAATAAATTTAGTTTTATTAATAATTTATAGTAATTTTAATAATTTTTATTCTTTTTATTATTTTTAAATGAAAATTTTGATTAACTTTAAATAAATAAAAATAATTATAAAAACTAACATTTTTATTAATTTCACTAATAATTAACAATTATATAGAAATGACAACGGGGGTGGGTTCAGGGTAGGGTACCCTATCCCTTTCCCTGCCCCATAGTCAAGACACTTTACCCCATCCCTGCCCCGTCCCTAGTGTCAAGCGGGCTCAAGACAAGGTAACCACTACTCAATGTCGAGTGAGTTTAGGGGCAAGGCACCCCACTCCTCATCAAGGATGGACAATCCTCGAATTTCCCTGCCCCATCCCCAGTATTGGGCGGGTTCAAGTTGAGGTGTAAATTGGGTTGTTGTGGGTCGGCACGACACGACCCGCATGTGGCCCGCACAAAGTGCAAGTCGTGACATGCTGGCCCACGTGGAGTTCCGGGCCATGCCTCCCTCCTCTAGGATAATTTGGGGGGTTGGTTTGGCACGGTCTGCAGCCCGAGCCCACACGGGCCCGTGCTGTGCCATGGGTTGGGCTGGGCCTTGGGCCAGGCCATGCCGCACACCAAGCCAAGCTCAAGACAAGACACCCGCTCCCCGTCCAAGGTTTTTAAAACTGGACCGGATAGGGAACCATTTTGGGGTCGAACGGTTCGACTATTCGGTCCGAACGGATGACCTGCTTTGACAAAAAAAAAATAGAAAAACAAAAAAAGGACAAAAACTGTTGTCCAGGTTGACAGTTCGACTGCCCAGGTTAGCAGTTCGCTAACCAAATAAATAGTTTTTGGACAAAAAGCGGTTTTGAGGTGAAATGGTGTCCGATTTCCAAATTTTTCGGTCTAACCATCTAGCTTGATCTAGTTTTGAAAATACTGTCCCTGTCAACCCAATATTCAATTTGATGATAGAAATGATCAAAATGATATATTGAGTATCAACCACATGGTAAATTTCTATTATTGTTAATTGAAAGATTTAATAAATTTCCATTCAGTCGGACCTCAATCCCCCTCCCCGACCCCAACCTTGATCGGGGATTCCTATTAATCCTCATCCTCGCCCTCGCCCTGCCAAAACAATCCCCATCCCTAGCCCCATTGGGTCGGGGAAGTCAGGTTCCCATCGGGAAAGGGAAAATTGTCATCCCTAAAAGTGTATTCTAATAAATGACCCTAATAGAAACAAATAAGAGTATACAATTGTTTTGTATTTTTAACTTTTTAAATAATTATTCATATTTTATTTACATGGTGGTTTTGATTTTTTTTTTCTTTATTTGAATGGGAAAAGTAACATATTAGATTCTATAAAACAATTTCTTAAATTAAATTAATGAATTTTAGATCTTCAAAACATGCTAAAAAATACAATTGAAATGCAGGGTCAATATTCGATTAAACGTTATAGGGTCGGGTCGAATCGGGTTCGGGTTGAGAAAATCCGACGTGGCATTAAAAACGGCCTATGCGGCAATATGCCAAAAAACACGAATATATATATATATATATATAAGAAATCGACATCAGCACGTCTCTTGGCATTGGTTGCAAACACCGCCCAAATGAACCATGTTATGATCCATATTCGACAGTTTTGAGTCGGACTTTGGAATGGATTCGGATAATCTAACCCTCTGAATCATGCATAGCAATTAGCAAACATGGAAGCTTTAAATTTAAATAGCAATTATAATGCGTGCACCAATAGATAAGTCGTGAACTCGTGAAGTTCAAGCAAAAATCTGCAGAGCGTAACGGGCAACAAATGAGTGTTTTTTGTTTGTTAATCATGCTCAGACCGTCGGCGGTCGGACGGTCGTGGCCATGGAACCTCAAAACAAAGTTCCGAAAAGAAAGAAATTGGGGCAATAATGATTATTGATATAATGATAATATCGGTCGTCTACACCACAGTCTCCTGTTGATATATCCGTCCAGTCAATCATGATCGTCTATTTTGTTCACCCTTGGAGATCCTTTATCTAAAAGCGGGACCCGCAAGACATTCAACAATGGCCATGGACAACCGAGTGCAAGTAGACCTTACACACATGAAGATTTCTCTATCTCCTCACCACTTTTAAGCGGGAAGCGATCTGACAACTAACGCGAACGGCGTACCTAATACTGTCAATAATTCCTATCCCCCCGCCATGGATCTCTTAATCTGAAGGCTCGAGATGGGGAAAAGTGGAGAAACAAAGAAAAACTGAAAAAGGAAAATAAAAAAAGAAATATCTGTAGAGTATGGATCGGATGCTGAAAGCTGCAAGATCTTCAGGTTCTCTTAATCTATCAAATCGCTCGCTCAGGTGAGTCCTTTTTTCAATGGAAATTCTGTAATGTTTTCCAAAATTTTCTCATTTCCATGATTCCATCAGAGACCTCTGCGCAAAATTTCCTTATTTCTTCCTTTTTTTTTTCTTCTTTTGGAGTCAGTTATTTATTTATTTGTTTGGAGTCAGAGTTAGTTGACTGAAGATTGGACTATTCAGTGGAAGAAAAATGACATTTTGTGTGTTTAAGTTGCCATCACAGAGTTTAATTGTTGGTGGAACATACATCACACAACATGTTTCTGATTTGTTGTTTTGTGTAATTTTACATTGAAGCACATATTCAGCGGGAAACCAGGACCTCAGTTATTTTTATCGTTATTATTATATTTTTTTGGTAACGACCTAAGTTGGATTTGTGTTATTTGCATTTCTCAATGCTCAACCAAGACTAGGCCAAGCCCAATGCAATTCACGGATTAAAACATAATGTTATCTCCTAACTGAACCTCATAAAACAGTGGACCTCGTTACTATTGGATCTCAAATAACTATCAAGAATGTAGTTTTCTTTGGACTAATTCCAGAAGTATTTTCAGCAAGAACAGTTCACCACTTAATCTAGGTAAAAGCTATTCAAAATTGGTCAATATCGTTAATGCATTCATTCATTTGTGTTTTTGCCAAATTGACACAATTTATATGATAAATTTATTTTCCACGGTTCTTTATTGATCATGAAGGCGCCATCACTATCTCAACAATAGTATCATCTTGGGCTGACGAGTGTGAGAGTGCGGGTTTGAGTCTTGACCGTCTGAGAACAGGCACTTTGTGCCAAAAATTCTGGAGTTAGGTCTGTATCCAGTCCACTCCTTCCATGTCCCTGGATAGCTGAGAACAGCAGTTGTTAATGGCCCTTTTATATAAATCATCTTCAGCACCCATTAGAAGTAATCTGTTACAAGTTGAAGTGGCTAGAAGGGCTAGGGCAGACCAAAAGGGGACCAAAAAGGGCATTGCACTGAACAGATTGGAATGGTGAAACAGGATTCATGTAGCTGACCCCATATAGTTGGGATAAGGATTAGATGATGGTTATTATTAGCATCTCCAGAGTGTTAAATCTCTTTTCCTTTTAAATTAGTTGTGGTTCATCAGAAGGAAGCACTATTTACTATTATTGGCTTTTCATCTTGTTGTTTCCTTATTTGCTTCAGGGAGGTTCCTGATGAGGTTTATCAAATTCTAGATGCAGTAAGGGAAGATGAAAAGTGGTGGGAGGTACTCTTCGTTGTTATTTTGTTTTTTCATTAACAGTCTCTGTGGAGTGCAATTTTCTTTCTTATATACAATAAAGCTTCATTGGATACTGGCCAATGAAAATGTTATTCTCTTGTTTTTAGGCTGCTGAGATGCAAAAGCTGATCTTGGCCCACAACAATATTGAAGTATTGAAAGAAGATGTAAAAAATTTATCCATGTTATCTGTCTTAAATATCAGTCACAACAGGCTTTCTCACCTTCCAGCTGCCATAGGAGAGTATGTGGTCTAAACCTCCTTGGATATTATCTTGTATGATTACTGTTTCTAATACTATTTAATGGGCATGCTGATAAAAAAGTACTATTGAATGTGCATTTTGGAGATGTGTAGAATGATCATCTCGGTTCAATTTTTCTTAGCATTTAGAGTCATGGTCTAAAATGAAGTCATTATTGTAATGTTAATAAAACTGAGAACAAGTTCTTATGCCGAATCCTCATTGACGTCATTTTTATTTTTATTAGTAATTCATTTCTATTTTTATTAACTCATCCCTGTAATGAAACCATTCATATGATGCATTCCCACAGTTCTTTCAAATGGTCAATTGGTAATTTCATTTGTTGAAATCTGATTTTTTTTTTTTTTAAATTATCTATGACAGTCTTCCCATGCTGAAGTCACTAGATGTATCATTTAATTCAATACTCTGTATTCCTGAAGAAATTGGTTCAGCAACTGCTCTTGTCAAGTAAGTAATCTTTCTTGTTCTTTATGTCTTTGAATCATTTAAGTGTGTATACATTGATGGCCATGTGTGGGGATACCTTATTTTATCTTTCTTTTTCCCTCTGCCTCTGTATAATATATAGATGTTCAATGAGTCACAACTTAGAAGCACTTCTTATTTGTACATAACTTTGTTTGCATGGAGAAACACTAAATTTTACAACATAGTATTTAGACAGAGATGTGTAATGAAGAAGAATAAGTTAGAAAATGGGATATAATGATATCTTACCTGATTGAAAATCTGAAACGTGAATGGAAGCTCTAAAACTAACTTTTGATGTTAATAGCTGGACCATTTTGTACTTTAAATAGATTGATGGATATCAGGTATGAACTTGTGATTCTATTAGTAACTCTATGGTGTACATGTATCTGCTGTCATTTTCTGTTAATCAAAGCATGCGCTGTAACAGAAGGAAAAAAAGGGAATATATGCAGACAAGTGTTTATGTATGCATGTGTATGTTAACTGTTTGCCTATACCTCAATTCTCAAGTGTGTGTTACTGCATGCTTTGTACGAGCAAAATTGTCATTTTTAGTGTGCATGGATCCTCCTGAATACAATGTTTCCAGGAGATATCATTATGCCTTTAAGTAGGAATTTTCTTTAGTGTGACTTTTGCTGCCGATCTTTGCACTTTGCTTCCTTACGTTACTGTGTTTTAGTCATTTTCTTCTATATTTGACTGTGTTTGGTTTTCCATTGAGATGATTCAGACTTGATTGTTCAAACAATTTACTTAAAGACCTCCCAAACTCCCTTGGAAGCTGCTTGGATTTGTCAGAACTTAAGGTAAATATATTTTGAACCCTCTGGAAGCAGTATACTTTGTTAACTATAATTTTCTAATATTAAAAGTTATAACCATAATACCAGTGTGTCTGAATTCATTACTAATAAAAAAGCGTGTCAATGCATATGCACATGCACAAAATAAGATGTGTCAATTGGGGAAGCTCTGTAGACAGCTCTATGCCTATCCAAACTGTCCATGAGATAGGGGACCATTTGGATTAGCAATGTATTTTTTCCTGTTTTTCATATCAGGGCACTCCTCCTTGGATCTGAGTTCTGCCCAAGAGATGATATCTGTTCAGATTTTAAACTCTTAATTTAAAAAATGTCCACAGAGAAGGGCTTATTTTTGAGACGCGGCAAGGTTTTTGGTTTTTTTAGGAATGATTTCCTCATTACAAAGGGTGAGCCGATGAAGATAGGATTATGTGAGATTCTTTTGGTCCCCAAACAACTTGCCATGTGGAAGATTCTTGGATGCTAGATTTTTTTCTAAAGTACCTGAAATGACCTGTCCCCCTTCATGTACATGTCATACTTTGAAATAATGATTTGATTAACAGCCTTCCATGATGTATGGCATTATGTGATAGATTGATAAGTATGATCACATAACTATGCGGAATTTGAGCTTAGAAAATCTTTTGGGAGTAAAAACTAAGCTGAATTTCAGCCTAGTGATTACACCCAGTCATCCATGATGTATGCCATTATGTGATGGATTGATATGTATGATCACCTAACTAGGCTGAATTTCAGTTTAGAAAATCTTTTGGGAGTAATCACTGGGTGGGGCTTCCACACCTCTGCATGTGCTACAAAGACTATGACTATCAATAGATGGTTATTTATGATCTATGGTGTGCTAATATCATGTTAAACTTTTAAAGGCCAATTGTTATCATGGGATTTAATGCTTATTCTTGAGAATCTTCCATGTTCTAGGATGTTTAACTGTATTTTATCTTGTTCTGCAGGCATCCAACAATAGTATAACCAGATTGCCAGAAGATTTAGTGAACTGCTCAAAATTGATGAAACTGGACATGGAGGTGCCCAGTGTTACATTTAAAAAGTTGATTTGATATTTTTATTTTTACATCATAGTAATAATTATTGCTGCTTTTTATGGGGCTTCAAGTGTTTCATGGATCTTCTATTTACTTCAGGGAAACATGCTAGCAGCAATACCTGAGAATCTTCTCTCATCATGGACCATTCTTTCAGAATTGAATGCTTGTAAGTTTCCATTAGTCGTGCTGTTATCTGTATGAGGAATGAACAAATTCATTCTTGGACCTTCTTTTTGGGAATCATGAAGTTGTAGTTTCCTGTAATTTCAGCAAAAAATTTGCTTACCAGTATCCCAGAGAGTATTGGAACCCTTTCACGACTTATCCGCCTTGACTTTCATCAGAATAGTAAGTGAATCTAGTCACTCACTTTATAGATTTCATGAAGATTATGCTATTTATTTATTGTCTAGCATGAGATGAAATTTCTGTAGATTTCCATGTTGTGGTTCCTTTTGGATTTATTGCTCTTTAAGATGTGCCAACACATTTTTGTATTTATGCGATTTTGCACAGGAATTTCATCAATTCCGTCATCAATCATGGGTTGCTGTTCCCTCAAAGAGTTTTATATGGGGTTGTTTTTAATGCCACTATCCATTACAATACCTTGGAGGGGTATTTTGTCATTCATAGTTTCATACTTTTTTTTTCTTTTGTCATCTGAAATTTCAGAAACAATATACTGTCTTCATTACCAGCTGAGATAGGGGCACTTTCCCTCTTAGGAACATTGGATCTTCACTCCAATCAGGTATTGCAAATTCTCCGTGTTTGTCTTTAAGTTTTCTTCTTTTCTTTGGAGAGACAATACATAGTATGCAAATAAAGTGATATTAAAAGTTAAAATTCAACGTTTCTATCCTTGAATTGAATTTTGAGAGTATTAAAGGTGTTCCTCATGCCCGTGGAAATTAAATCCTGTCCTTTACCTTAATGTGTAATTTATTTTGATATAAATCATCCTCTTTTAGGAGGGGCTAGGCACACAACTCTATTACAAATGGGTGCCATCACAAAAGTTCTGGAATTCCCCAGAGGCCTGTGGGTATAGTGATTTTTTCTTGAAATGATATAATAAAAGTACAACAGGAAATTGGGAGGAGTCCCAGCTGGGCCATCCCCTAAGTTACAAATACAATCAAAGGTCCCATACACTCTTGGACTGCAATAGCAGCTACATTGGTTGATAATGGAATTCTTTTCATGGCCAAGGCCTAAGACCCAAGCCTCCCAACTACCTGCTGAATTAGCTCCTCCCTGCTATGCTTGTTGGTAAATATTCTCCTATTTCTCTTACTCCAAATTGTCCATACTATACCACCAGGGATCATCTCCCATAAAGCTTTGCCTTTCTTGCTGAGATCAAAGAGTGGCCAGGCCCGCAACAGGTCCATTAGAGACCGAGGCATTGTCCAGTTCAGATCTGCTGCTTTGATGAAGAGCAACCATACCTCCCTGACTGCATGGTGATGCATGGATAAGTGATTAGAACTTTCCATGTTTTGCCTGCAAAATGCACAGGTCTGGTCTTGGATTTGAATGCCTCTTCTAGGCAGGCTGTCCTTGGTTAAACACTTGCCAAGAGATGCAGACCACAGCAGGAAATCAATTTTTAGATGGAACAGATGGTCCCCACACCATTTTACTAGGGTAGGGTAGGGATGGCAAATTTCCCTGTAAAATCGGGGCCTGCCCTGCCCCACCCTGAATGGGGTGGGTTTTCCCTGAACTTAAACAGGGATGGGCTGGGGACGGGAAAAATATTTTTGCCCTAAATCGGGGATGGGGCAGGGACGGGGTTTGATATAATTCCCGCCCCAAATCCAATGGTAAATTAGTAAAATATCCCTAGATTTAAGATTAAATTTTAAAATATATCTAAATTTCCCCAAATTCTTAAAATCCTAGGATCCCATAATTCCATTTCTAAAGTACCCCCAAATTGTCATAACCCAATTCCTAAAATACTCCCAAATTCTCATAATCCTATTTGTAAAATATCCACAAAATAGATTAATTTTAGGTGATTGCCTTGGGGCGAGGAAAATTTGGGGATTCTCCGTCCCCAATGGGGAGTGCGTGCCCCGCCCCGCCACTGGGGATAGGGTGGGGGTGAACCCGCTCCATTGCCATTCCTAGGGTAGGGAAAGTCTTTGGGAGTTCTTTGGTTCCTTGCACAGGAATTTATTGAGAAAATACCATTATCTTCCCATCTCCGGATGCAACTGAAAATTGATTACCGAAAATATAAAAAAAGGAAGGGCATCTCAGTGCATGAGAATCTCGCCAATGCGGGGTCTGGGGAGGGATAGATGTACACAACCTTACCCTTGCACATATAGAGAGGTTGTTCCAAATAAAAAGAAAAGGAAATGGAAGGAATTTGGACCAAACAGTGGGTTTGCATGCATTAACCATTATGCATGGTGTAGATGGCATAATTAAAAAAGAGGCCATTACCCAATGCTAGTCCCAGGTATTTGGGATCTTGGGAGGGGTGGGTTGGATATGGACCTAACCTCCAACATTCTTAGCGCAAAGTGGCCACTTTCAGATTTGAACCCTTGGTCACACTTGCCAGTCCGAGATTTTACTATTGCACCAAGCAATGACATGATTAAATGAATAAAATATTAAGGAAAAGGGAATTTCTAAAACTTTAGAGTAGATTTAAGGCTTAGTTATGGAGCTTCAAGCCTAGAAGATGTTGGGCACCTAACTTCATAGGGAAATAGAAGTTAGTCTAGGGTTTGTAGAGAGAAGAAAAGAAGAGGAGAAAGAAGAAGAGAGAAGAGGAGAAAGACTATCAAATGAGGTGTGTGTTACTATTCACACCCTTAAACTTGTTATTTATGTTTTGAGGGAAAATTACAAGAAGGCCCTCACTTGGGCACCTAAATAGAAAAGATAATGAAAAGACCAAAAACTCCCTACCCAAACATTCTCAACAGCCCCCTCAAGCTGAGCATATATGTTAACCATGCCCAGCTTGACAAGGTTCTTAACAAACTTTGGATGGCGAACACCTTCAGTGAGGCAATAAGCTAGTTGGTCATCTGACCTTACAAAAGGAAGGCAATCTCTCTGCTAACAATCCTTTTTCTAATAAATTGTTTGTTTACCTCAATATGTTTTGTATGGTCATCATGAACAGGATTTTGAGCAATGTTTATGGTTGCTTGATTGTCACAATATAGTCTCATTGGAGTATCAACTTGTATGCCCATCTCAGTCAACAAGGTCTTCAACTGAAGGGATGAGAGATCCATCATATGGATGGACGAAGCCTGCAGGAAGGTAGGGCGAAATTTCAAAAATTTCTCTCTCTCCCATCTAGGAATCACATTCCCTGTTTTAGAAAAATTGCATTTTTCAAGGATCAATCTTGAACCAAGAACCGAACTAGATCTGAACCAAAACAGTAGGAAAGGGATATACTTGATACGAAGATGCAATATCTCCCAACGAAGGTGTTCAAGCTCAAAGAAAGACACCAAAGACTGCTCCCACTGAAGATGACACAGTGAATGGTGGAGCAGAATCAGCAGGGTCCGTCCAACGAACCGAATTCTTCAGCAAGAATTCGATGGAGGCAGTGAGCACGACTTCTAATCAGCCTTTCTCCAAAGACTGATGTCAAGACACCTCTTGATCGCTCCTACAAAGAAAGGAGATCGAACTGGCAGTATGGCGGCAACTGGAGGAAATCGCAGGGAGAAGATGGCGCAGTCACATTGTTGCTGTCTTCTTCTCTCTTGGTGCTCTGAGATCTGATCTCTGAGAAGCTTGGGATGCTGAGGATGAACTGAATGGTTCGTCCCCTCCTTCTTTTATAGCCTTAAAGAGAGCTCCTAATCTCATTAGGAGTTTCCTAATCCAAATCTGTATTTGGATAAGGAGTTATCTTTAAGAGGTAAGGACAAGCCCTTATCTTATCTGCAGATTAGATCAACTCTCTCCTAATCTCATTAGGAGGTTTCTAGATTTGAATTCAGATCTAGACTCTCTGAGTGGATAGGGTAAGACCCTATCCTATCTGCTGATTTAATCCCAGATCCGCCCTCTTTATTTAACTAGTCAAACTAGGCCAGTTCGAAATGGACTTTAGGCCCAATAAGTCTAAGTGCTCAAATTTTTTCCAACCTGCTGCCCAGTTGGGCTTCTTTGTATGGCGTGGGACCCAAACATTGATCTACACATCAGCCACATGAGTTCGGCCCAGCCTCTGTTACAAGGCTTGGCCGAATTCACTGAAAGGACAGTGAACCCCCTGAAGCCCATCACGT
Source organism: Nelumbo lutea (assembly GCF_056320005.1). NCBI lineage: Eukaryota > Viridiplantae > Streptophyta > Magnoliopsida > Proteales > Nelumbonaceae > Nelumbo > Nelumbo lutea. The sequence goes on along the minus strand of NC_142684.1, from coordinate 85,113,781 downwards.
GGACTCCTAATGAGCCCAACACTTACACTAAGTGGTCCCTGGGCCAAGCCACCTTATAAAAACCCAGGGACTGTGGGAAGATGCAAGATTAGCCCATCAGGTATTACCCTCAATGGTCTTACACTTAACCTCTCAGCCCTTAATGATTAAACACTGCCCGACAAGAGATGACCTCTCCCTCGGCTGCAAGGAACAGTATTGTACTCTACTCACATGGATCCCGGGAATTAAAATCTTTTGCAAACATTTTGAAACCATAATATATATTTTATATCCGTATATAAAATATATTTTGCAAACAAATTTCAACGATTGAAATCGGTTGCCGGCAGCCTTGGTTTCCATCAGAGAGAGTGCATCCCCGATCATTACCTTTGTCCGACAAAGGGTCTGATCCTGTCGCTATGATCACCCACTCAGATGAATTCTCGGACTGTCCCAACATACCCAGGTTTTGACCCCCGCTAAGGATCTCACTGATTGGCATATCAAAGATAGTCCAATCCGACACCTAGTGCAGTATCATAATCGAGTCTAGGGGTCAGGTGTAACTTTCCAGTTTTGCCCACTAATCACCAAGGTCCAGGGCAATACTGGAAATCTGGTCCGGTTAAGGGTTTCAGGTAAACCTGCACTGCATGTACCTCGGGTCTCACCCTGGCAGTTGAGATAGGCCACCCCAACACTTGGCGGCACATCAGTGTCAGCCTTAGCAGGATAAATCTCCCCAGACTTATCCAACGGCTGTGAACATTCTAAACTAACACGAGTCTCATTAAGTGTCCAGTTTAAGGGTATTACACAGAAACACCCCACAATAACATGAATCAAATATGTACTTTATTCATTTACAATAAATGTCATAAGTACATCAATCTGATTGGAGCTAAGGGCATACACTGTCTAACAGTCATCTGACCTTACAAAAGGAAGGCAATCTCTCTGCTAACAATCCTTTCTCTAATAAATTGTTTGTTTACCTCAATATGTTTTGTATGGTCATCATGAATAGGATTGTGAGCAATGTTTATAGTTGCTTGATTGTCACAATATAGTCTCATTGGAGTATCAACTTGTATGCCCATCTCAGTCAACAAGGTTTTCAACTAGAGTAGTTCGGACACTCCATGAGCCATTGCTCTGTATTTAGCCTTAGCATTAGAACGATGAGCAATTGATTGTTTCTTACTTCTCCATGAAACCACATTGCCTCCAACTAAGGCACAATAACTAGATGTAGATCTTCTATCATCAATGGACCCTATTCAGTCAGCATTTGTGTAAGTCTCAATCTTTAGGTGACCATGATTGGAGTACAACATTCCTTTACTAGGACAATCTTTTAGATAAGCTAAAATTCTATTAATTGCTTGCATGTGAGATGTTTTGGGTTCATTCATATATTGGCTAACCACTCCAACAACATAAGATTCAATAACAGGGGAATCAATATCAAGAGGATGAGGCATATCAATGGGAACAAGTGTACCTGGTTGATGATGAGGATTTGCCTCTGGAGAGTTTGATGATGTTGGTTGCATAGATTCAGGTTCCATGACTCTTGAACTCTGCTGGCTCTTGTGGCGGTGAAGAAAAACACGAAATGGAGGAGGATCGGGAAAATGAGGTAATTGAACCTGGGTGTGTTTCTCCTCAACCCTACTCTCCTCCTGAGGAGAAACTGAGAAAAAAAATTGACTCTCAAAGGACACATCCATGGAGACATAGTACTTGCGTGAAGTAGGACCATAGCATCGGTAGCCCTTTTGAGATAAAGGGTAACCAAGAGAAACCCAAGGAATGGCACGAGAATCGAGCTTACCGCGAGTAGGGGACAAGTCATGAGCAAATCAACGACACCCAAAGACACGCATTGAAATAAGGAACAAAGGATCCGTAGGAAACAACAGTTGATGTGGGGCCTTATACTCCAGTAATTGAGATGGTATACGGTTGATGATATATGCAACACACATAATGACATCCATCCAAAAGCGTTTCAGAACATGCATATGGAGTAATAAACCACGAGCCACTTCGAGAAGATGATGATTTTTTTTTTCTTTCAGCGATATTGTTTTGCTGGGGTGTCCTAGTATAAGAGCTCCAATGAAGAAATCCACACAAAGCAAAGAACTTTGTGAGATCACTATGGAAGTACTCCTTTGCGTTGTCCAATTGGAAAATATGAATCTCGGTTTGGAATTGAGTAAAAATCATGCGTTGAAAATCTTTCACAATCTTTGGCACTTCATCTCTAGATCACATAGGATAAACCCATGTATATCTAGAGTGTCATCAATCAAAGTAATGAAATACTTATATCCAGTCTCAGAAGGTAGAGTAACAAGGCCCTAAACATCAGAATAGACAATATGAAACAAACATTCAGATCTTTTATTTCTTAAAGGAAAAGAATTTTTACAATGTTTGTTCAATTGACATGTTTGACATTGTAACTCACTAATTGACAAAGACTTAAATAACTTTGGAACATAAGTTTTAATGACTCAAGAAAGATGACTAAGACGACTATGCCATAAGTAGGCGTAACTTTCACTAGATGAACTTAATTAAGGACTCTGTAGCCACAAGACCGGCTTTATGTTATGTGCCTTAGGAGAACTCACCCCTAAAAGCTAGCTGTTAGAGGGAGGGAGCCCAAACACATATACACCCCACAACAGCATCCCATACTACCGATGTGGGACCAATGGATCGTAACATTCCACCACGCTCCGCAGTCCCGATGCTCATGCAGGCTGGCTTTGCACTAGTCTCACCTTATCTCTCCCAGAGAGGAGGTTATATGCCTGAAATAAAGTTGATTTACCAGTCATGTGGTTTGAGGCTCCAGAGTCAATTATCCAGGGGGAGTCAGATGTATGAGATGACACATGGAAAGCAGTGGTAGTGTTACCTGATGTAGACGCAAAGGAGGTAGAAGGAGTAGGGTCAGAATCCATCTTGCGAAGTGTCCTACTATATAATTCCAAATGGTCATGAAAAGAGTTGATAATCTCTTCCTTGGGGTCAGAACCAGAGTGTCGCTCCTGAGGTACCATGGGACTAGTTTCTTGAGATGCCACATTTGCTGAGTTATATTTCTTCTGATTTTGCTAAGTTGGCTTCTCTAATCAGATGCTGATTTCTTACTCAATTCCTAATCCCATTTAGGCTTGCCATGGAGGTCCCAACATGTGTCTCTAGTGTGCCTAGACTTCTGACAACGAGTGCACCAAAGCTTGTCTTTGTCGTCCACTCTCTTATGTGAATTACCCTTCTTAAAAGAGTTTCTGACATTTGAATTTGTACCTCCTCGCACTGCTAGTGCAATCTGCTCCCGTTCTACACAATTCATCACACTTCTTCTACTCTCTTCAGATTGAACTAAGGCATAAACTTCCTGAATTGAAGGTAAGTTCTTACTTCCCAAGATTTGTACCCTAATAGACTCATATGTAGGATCCAGCCCCAAAAGAAAAGCAAATACTTGTTGGTGGGAGACAAGTGACTTATAGACCTTTGCATCTTCACACTTCCAATTCACATTTTGATAATGATCTAGTTCCTTCTAGATTGATGTCAGCTTTGAGTAGTACACTAAGAGACTTCTCTCCCCCTGCTTGCAAGTGGATGATTCAACTTGCGGTTGGTAAATCTTTGCATGATGCCTTTGCTCCGAATAAGTAGATTTTGCTTGTTTCCATATTTCACAAGTTGTTTCAGCCCACATAAACATCTTCCTTACTTGTGGCAGCATGGAAATCAAGAGCCATGGCATCACCATACTATTTTCTTGGTTCCTCTTGTCATGTTCAACACTTCCAATCTTTGGTTCCTTCACTTTACCATTAACATGCCCTATTTGCCCCTAGCAATAATGTAGCATTTAATTCCCCTAGACCATTCAAGGTAGTTTAATCCATCAAGGGGAATTATAGCCATTGGGGAAACTCATATCCATTACCCCACTCATTCCGTTTTGACCTCCTGAAACCCCAAAAGTTGCAGAATTCTCAGAGGACATGATTCAAAACACTATTCAGTTTCAACACACACCTTAAGATCCCTCTTGACACCCAAAAAAAGTCCTAGAAACACACCAGAGATGCAGTCCACATGCACACACTCCAGTCTGGACACAATCTGAACACAGACCAGCTCCAATTCTCCAAAATTTTTCAGGTTGATTTCAGCACTGCACAGGTTTAACAGTCATAGTCCACCAATTTCCAGATCACCTGAACACACCAACTACCAGGAGAGATCATAAAACTGTGTAGTCACACCAAAAACAGGGTAAAACAGGTCATTTGTAACCTACAGGTATCCCCTTCTCAGGTACAGGATCACACGATCTACAGAAAAGAGGTCTGAACCTCACATTTCCTCTGACAGCATTCAGCAGTCTTGTTTCATAAGGTTTTTCTTGGTACACGACCAAGAGAAAAGAAAAGAAAAGGTAAAATAAACTTGTACCTGTCGTAGGTCAACTTCTCTGATCTCAGTTTGGAGAAGACAGCAAGATAAAGAAGAAAGAACTTGTTCGATTTGCTCTCAAACCCATTAGAACCGTTCTAATACCATATTAGCAGAGAAAAAAAAAGGAGAAATAAGGAAGAAGAAGAGAAGAGAGAGGAGAGAAAGGAGAAGAGAAGAGGAAGTGTTTGGAGAGTTCTAATCTGTCTGGCGGCGCCAGCTTATGTTATTATATATAGGGCGACCATAATTAAAAGGGAAAAGACCCTTATGCCTCTGCTGTAGTTAAAGTACATAAAAAGAGATAAAAAAGCTATTTTAACCAGACCAAACTGACCCTAACTAAGCAGAATACAAACATAAATGTAAAGTAAACATTCCAACAGGAATTATCCTGTTCCCACTTTGCAAATTTTAGGTCCTCAGGTTTTGGCTTCACCTCATTTCCTGTAATGAATCCTGTTTTACCTCTCCCTGTGATGGTAGATTTAGCAGATTGTGACCACTCCAAAAGGTTGGTTCCATCATGTTTAACAGTGGTTATCATACCACCGGAAATATCTGCATAGCCTAGGAGTACATTAGGACTCATCTGTACATCTTTTGATGATTCCATACTTTATCAAAACATTTTCCCACCAACCAAACCAAAGCTAAAGGACCCAGGAAAATAGGTCACCAGTCACTACACGGTTAAGGGATACAAAGAGGCCAAAACTAGGTTGGCAGCAATATAGAGGGAGAAGAAAATTTCCCAAAAAATCTATAGGACTTAGAAAATTACAGGACCACTTTCTGTCATCCTCAAAAAGTAAAGCAACCCAATGTGTCTAAGTTTTGCAGAAAAAAACTCCATTAAACATGTTGTATAAGGCTTGGCATCTGATCTGGAATTTCTGAAAATTTTTCCTTGAAAAATCCACAAAAAATCACAGAAGCATCAAATAGCTGTGAGAACCATACCAAAAAGTCAGCAGCGGTGGTCTGATGTCAGCAGTTCATCCTACAGGAGAAAACCAGAGGAAAGAGTCCTCCCAAGAGCCTCTACTTGCTCTAATACCAAGAAGTCAGTCTAGGGTTTGTAGAGAGAAGAAAAGAAGAAGAGGAGGAGGAGAAAGGAGAAGAGAGAAGAGGAGAGAGACTGTCAAATGAGGTCTGTGTTACTGTTCACACCATCAAATCTGTCATTTATATTTTGAGGGAAAATTAAGAACGCCCTCACTTGGGTTCCTAAATACAAAAGATAATGAAAAGACAAAATACTCTTTGCCCAAACATTCTCAACAGAAACACCAGAATGTAGATCAGGAATAAAGTGCACAGAGTGATCAAGATAGAAGCAATAAATAAACCAGAAATAAATCATACCTGCTTCTTGAAGATGATCTAAACATTTCTTGGGTCCTCTAATTTTGTAGATCTTCTCCCTCATTTTTGTTTTCTAAGATGTAATATCTTGGGCTTCATGTTAAGTGAAGTTCAGAATGTACACAAGGTTAAACTAAGATACCCTATTTTCAACAATGCAAAACTGAAAGTCTATTGCATTAGAGACATGATGGTAAAATGTTAGAAAGCAATACTGTGCCAGATACATAGAGCATATATATATATATTTTTTCTTACATAACTATTCTCCACACTCTTACAAGAATCTTTTCTTTGCATATCAAATGTAAATTGCTACAAGTCTAAGACATTGTCTTTTCTCTTCTTAAGGCTCATGGTTATCTTTTTCATAATTCACTCCTTAACTTTAGTGGCAGTACTAGTCTGGAAAAGGATCAACTGATATATAGCTATTAAGTGTTTTGTAATTCCTGCAGTTGAAAGAGTATCCTGTGGAGGCATGCAAATTGCGTTTGTCAGTCCTGGATTTGTCAAATAATGCATTATCTGGACTGCCACCTCAGATTGGTAAGGTTAGCATACCTTGACCATCAATTTGGGTTATACCTGTTTTTTTTTTTTTTGGTTTATTCCCACCCCTAATCCCTCTCTTACTGTCTATGCTCCCTCTATATCTGTGTGTTCCTGATAATGAAAATCAGCATTGTATCAGAAGAGAATACCTCCTTCCAATTAATAGTTTTTTCTCATTGTGACATAATGCTGCTTTTACATTATCTAGGTAGAAAGCACCCCTTTCCCTGCATTTTCTGCATATGTTGGATACATGCTTTGGGATGTTTAACACCATTGTAAATCTCACATTCTTTCTTTCATTCTGAAGTTTCTTTTACTAATAAAAAAATTACAAGGGTGAAATCTAGTACTAAAAGATACTTGGACAGTACTTCATCCGTACACTAATATCACTAAATGCCTTTTACAATTGCTCTTTCCTTTCATGAAGTGGCAGGAGATATTAGATCTTACTGGCATTGCATCCTTCCATTTATCCTTAGGAGGAACATTTTAACCAAGCCAAGATTGAGTATAAATTCAATCAGGGAGGAGAAAAGAATGCTCACCATCTGAAAGATATGATAGGAATACCAGTTCTTATCAATTAGATACTTGTTTTGCATTTCATGCAATATAATAGCTTATTAGCCATGCAGTGTCCTTACTTTTAATAATTTTCTCTGTTGGATGGGAAATGTCTGTCCATAGTAATTGATGCTTGTATGTAAATACATCTTCATGGAATACCAAGAATACGTAGAAATATATCTTTTCTGCATTTTTTGCTTATGTAATATGAATCCATATCACAATGGTCATTTTAATCTATGATCTGTTACACTTCCTCATAAATGTCTTGTTATGACTATTTGTGAATTAGATGCTGCTTTCCAATAATGATAATGTTGTAGGCACAATGACGACCCTCAGAAAACTTCTTCTCACTGGCAACCCCTTGCGAACCCTTCGCAGGTTTGAAGAAATGGTTGGTCATTTACCCAAGTTCAAAGCTTGCTTAGGCTTGCTACTGTATCTAATTGTAGTTTATTTTCTCCCAGCTCATTGGTGTCTGGACCTACACCCACTTTACTGAAGTATCTTAGAACCAGACTCCCTGATGCTGAAGGTATGTTGATTGCAACCATATTCATTCTATTATATTATAATTTTTCTCTTAACCATTTCTTTATCTAGTAATCTTTCTAGATGTTTTGTTGTGGTTAATGTTCGCTATCATGTTTTCATATGCTTTTTTTTTCTTTATTATGACGTTGACCGAAAGTAATAGAAATTGGGTTCCTCATGTAGGGCCTGAATCTGCAACTTCTCCTATGAAAGAAGATCAAATTGCCATTGCAACTCGAGAAGCTCTCTCTTCAAAGGTTTTATTTTTCGTAGTATATTTGTAGTGAGTGTTGATCTGAGATCCTCTTTAGGATGTATACAGTAGACATGTCTATCACTAGCCTAGCAGTTGATGTTGTTGTTCAAGTCTGGATCCCCTATGGAGAGTTCCCTACTGAAATTTGATATTCTAGCTCTTAATCTTTGCATGCATATTGGGTGACTGCTGCTTATAGACCTTTATGGTTGGTCAGTGGGAAGTCTAGATTTTGCCTGTTGCTTACTTTCTTTACCTATGCTTATCTGAGTTATTTGACTTCTTATTATGTTTACCCTCTCAGGAACTTTCTTTAGGTGGCTTGGCCCTGACTGCTATACCTTCAGCAGTATGGGAATCAGGTGAAATTTTGAAAGTTGATCTTTCTAGGAACTCTATTCAGGAGATTCCAAATGAGTTGTCATTGTGTACTTCCCTCGAGGTAATTTTAGATATTGCAACCCTTTTTGATACAAAAATTTGGTTTGGAAAAGATGACCAACATTGAAGTGTGAATATTCTGATTGGTTGTGGTTTACTGCATTGAGTGGTGATTGTGGCAGAGAGTGGTTTATTTGATATGTTCCTCATTTAACCAGAATACTGAAGAGAAAGATTGTTTCTTTTCTGACAAGTCTTTTTGTTAAATAATGCAACCATCATTTGCAATTACAAAATGCAAAGCTTTTAAAGTATTATATATGGTGATTTACTGCTTATGTAATGCATATTCTTGTTGGTTCTGTCTATTCAATGGATCATCTTTTCAGCAGTCGCTGAATGGGAAGCTTTCTGATGAATGTATTGACTATTTGAAAGTAGGGATGCTTATCAGCATTACTTTTGAACAATGTTGCATGGACTCTATCTCCCAAGCGGATGCATCTGTCTTGGATACACATTGGGTACTGACACTCCAATGGATTCGTGATAACACTCAGATTTAACATTTTCCTTTGTCTACTTGCTTATTCAGATAATATGCATGATGGATATCATTTTTTTCGTGAAGTATAAACCATTATCAAGTAACAAAGATGAAATTCTAGACATTTTTTATAGGTATATAAGTTAGAATTTGAAAAAAAAATACTGTTTTAACAGTTTATACTTTCTATTCAAGTCCTTGTTTTATTTTTTTTCATCTTACTCCTGCACAGATTAGATTGAGATTCCCATGTCTTTTTCCATGCAACACTGCTTTTGGACACTGTGTTCCAAGAGTGCTGAGACACATCTGTCAGTTGGGACTTGGGATAAATGAGCAGTTATACTAGTAACAAAAGACTAGTTTGCACTTGTTATATCGGGGCTTTTCTTTTATGGGAACATTTTCTTTTTTATATTTGTAGGTCAAGCTTTTGGGAAAATTTTCAAAAGAACTTTCAATTCTGATCTCTTTTTTGTTCTAATAAAATTGGAAAAAGGATTTTGAAATGGTAGGCAAATATATCAAAAACATATATTTGGTAAAAATACTCTCTCCTCAATGACCTGCTTTTGTTGTTTCCTGTTCTTTCTATATACATATGGTTTGTCTAGACCCTTTTGGTTCAATTCAGTAGAACTATTAGAAACCTGAAAACAAATCTGAAATTGTCTTATATCCTGGACTATGGCCAAACAAAGTTAACTGGACAATTATCTGAGTTGGTCTGGGAGCTTTTATGAGTTAGTGATTATTTTCAATATGTTGAGGATTCTTATTAATTTCATCTCATCTCTTATCCAAATATACAGGTTCTGATTTTGACGAACAACAAGATAAAAGAATGGCCTGGTGCAGTTATACAATCACTTTCTAATCTATCGTGTCTGAAGTTGAACAATAATCTTCTGCAGCAAGTATATTGCATTTGATTTTAGATTTCTTCTGTTATTTATAAACTAGAAAGATGCAGTAGCAACTCTGGGGAGAATTAGTTATGGCCACAACTTGCCTTTCATCATTCTTCAATGATAAACTTGTCAAGAAGGAAAATGTCTCTGCTCAACAAGTTCATCTGAAACCAATCCAAATTGAATTCGACATTCGACTGAGTTAAACACTAGCACATTTAATCTCTTATCTTTCAGCTTGTAAATGCATGGAGAAAAACCTCAGGAAACTTAGAACTCAAGTAGTTGGAAAAATCTTTTCTGGAAGACTGGAACCCATGGAATTTGGTTATTACTTAAAATGAAGAAAAAATGCAAGTCAAATCAGAATTTCTTGATCTTTTTCTTATAATTTCTACCTTGTTCTCCGTTTATCTATACTTACAGATTCCATCAGATGGATTTCGAGACCTCTCAAAGCTCAAGATTCTAGATTTGAGTGGTAATGCAGCTTCGTTCAAAGAACACCCATCACTTTCTAGCTTGCGACAATTGCAGGAGCTTTATCTGAGGTCTTTGTTAGCCAGAATTATTTTTGTTCTGTAATTTCTCTATGCCCGTGTTCCACTTTAACTTTTAATGTTTAACCTGAAGGCGGATGCAGTTACATGAAGTCCCATTAGATATAATGAGCTTAGAACAGCTACGGATTCTTGACTTGGGCCAAAATTCTCTTCAAACCATTCCTGAGGTGACGTTTCTTTTTTCAACTGAAAATGTTGTGGTAAATGTTCCAAAATTAGTTGAGCTTTACTTGATGATGCAAGGTGGCTTGCAGGCCCAACTGGGGTCTATATTCCAATTTAATTTCCAACTTGTCAGCTTTGGTCTGGTCCTAGCCTTTTCTGCAAAACCACCATGCTCTCGAAATCGCATCTTGAAGATAGTTAGCATGCAACCCACTTTTCTTTTGTTATCTCTTATTTTTAAGCTTTATTTGTTGAGATGGGAGCTTCATGTTAGGGGTTCTTTGTGAGGTTTCTACATCTATTGCACAAATTACAATTGAAAGGGATATGGTTCTGAGGCACTTGTTGGCTGAACTTTGTACTGCACATGTCAGGAGGTAGAAATTTGCAGTCTTTTCCCTTATTATTGTGATAGATACTGCAATCTGATTCAAATATCTATCCTTGCCATTTATCTGCTAAGCTAATCCATCTTGCTTGAGCCATTAGAAACAATGTTCAAAACTGCATCTTATTGACTAGAAATTCCACTAAATTAACACAATTTGGCTGTGTCCTGCTATTGAATCTATGAGACTGATACATTTAGGCTGTGCTTGGTTTGAAGGAAAAAGTAGGGAAAGGAAGGGAAAGGCAGGGAAACCTATCAAACCAAATATAGCCTTAGAGAAAATATTTTATCACTGCTGTTACCTTTTAACCCATGCCAAAAGACTGGCTTATCATAGGGTTGATATGGACAAGCATTGACATGGAACATGCCACTCGTAAATTTGGATAATCTAGTGAACAATTCCAGGTAGTTACCTATTGTGTTACTATTGTTAACATCTTGTAAGTAATGCAAATCCTTGTTCTTTTAGTCAATGTGAGGACTGTGCAGCATAGTTGAGATTCATCCAATTCTTACAAGCTTAGATGAGCCCACCAAACCAACCTTAAAGAAATCCCACATGTGGCCTAAGAACAAGATGGTATTCTTTACAAATGATCTTGCATTCTTTATTTTCCAAATTGAGACTATGATACCTGGATTCCTGCATATGCCTAGCATATTTGTGTTGGATATGATACTTATCGGAATTAGGATACAATACTGGATACTACATAGATATTTCTACTTATACTTTATAGCATTAACACTTCTTCAGTTTGTAAAGTGGCATGTTTTAACAAATTATACTATAAAAGAAAATTTGCACATGTTTAGAAATTCAATTAAATTTGGCAAGACAAGTCTTGAGCAATGACATTTATCTTTAAAGACTAGATACAAATGCATGATATAAGCACATTACGTGGAATACTCTGTGTCTGTCCAGGATTTTAGGAAGTGGAGAATTGTATCCTGTTTCTTGTATCCATGTCCATTGTCTGTATCCATAAGTATCTTATACCATTCTCACTATTGGCATGCAGGGATTCAAGAACCTTACTTCACTGGTGGAGCTTGACCTGTCTGACAACAATATTACGACACTTCCTCCTGAGTTGGTCTGAATAGTGTCTTTCTAGTTATATTTTGATTTTATTGTCTTTACTTCTTAGGTTCCATTTAATAACATATGATGATGCAAAATTCTGCTTTCTCAGATGATAATCTATTTTTTCTAAAATGAACGTGATATTCTTTTCAATGTTTGATGCAAGATTTTCCTGATCATTCATTTTTTACTCTGCTTTTTTTTAATCCATTACATACTCAGCTGTAAATATTTGTTTGCATCAAAAGAGATTTCGTGAACTAATATCATGGAGTGATACATAACGATCAACCAGTTTTCATTATTATAAGGTTGAGTGCTGCTTGGCAGGGTTTACTTGAAACCAGCCTACAGGCGTTGAGGCTTGATGGAAATCCACTGAGAAGGTATGCAACAAATCCTTTTTTTTATGCTCTATGTGCTAAGAGGAAGGTGCATAGACCTATAAATACACAAGGATTCCCTACACGATCCCAACTATTTCTTCCTTGTGGAGGAATACTGTGGCCAATCTAGACCACCCATCGGACGGGAGTCACTAGATTGGTCACATTTTCCATTCCATATATTGAATGTGTGCAGTTATGCTCAATGGATGATAGTCATCCATATATATAAGGTACAAAAGAACGTCTGTTTTGAACACATGGCAAGATATTTAGGGTTGGATCCTTTTCTATGAATAAAGGTTGGGAGAAGAAAAAAGAAGTTCCTTTTGAGCTTTGAACTAAGTGGCCATGTGGAGGATTTATAGGTTGCCTAGAGAACCTGTTTCCATATGTATATAATATATGTATGTGTTTTGAGTTTTCGGAGGTTAACCTGGTCAAGTTATTACCAAACTGATCAGATCTAATTGGATTTGGTGCCTCATGAGACATCCTAGCAAGGAGTTAAGTCTTTGTTTGTACTAGCCATTATAATGGCAGTATGACACTATAGTCATCTTATGCACCCTTTCAATTTAAAGTGACTGAATATTTAAAAGTTGAAAGTTAATGATGTAATAGCCTTTTTGTACGCCCCACAGTGTCATAACATTCCAAGATGTTGCATTCACCTGAAATGAACTCTTCAATAAAAAATGTGCTAATGACCTTCAATGTTAATTTGCATGCAAACTTACATGCTAAAACTTTTGCAGCATCCGACGGGCTATTTTGGATCGAGGAACCAAAGTTGTTTTGAAATATTTGAAGGACAAAATTCCAGAGCAGTAATGCAGTTTTAATCTTTCTCCATTGAGATTGAGAGGAGTGATTTTTCACATGGTTATGAAGGACATTGGTTGTGAAAAAAAAAGCTTGAGGATCTCTATTTAATAGGGTGAATGTTGAAGCAGTTGAGCAATTGATATGAAAAGTTGGAGAAGGATGAATCAAGTTAAGTGGGTTTGTTGTAATAATTTTGTACATATTTGCGTTTCTATTGCAACCAAATGTGGTCGTAGGAAATACAAAATAATACAAAATACAATGTTTTGCACTCTACATATTTGTATTTGTACCCCTTCCGAACTTATATCTTGTATCTTGTATTATTTTGTATGTATTTGCACTGTACGTATTTATATTTATACTCTTTCCAAATTGAGCCTTAGGCTTAGTTTGTGAAGAGTACAAATATAGTGGATAGTGCAAATACAAGGTTTAAAAATTAATACCATTTACAAGGTTTTGCACTGTAATATTTGTATTTTCACTCTTCCCAAATTGAGCCTTGAGAGCTTACCCTTAATTCTTTCTCTTGTTTTCTGTAAAAAAAAAAAAAAAAACTTAAATTTTTCAAAATGGAAGAAAAAGGTTGGGTGTGCTCATTCACCATAGGCTGCGTTTGGAAATGATGCAAATGGAGTGTAAATCCTGGTTCAGAATAAATTTGCACTCTGGTTCACTTTTGCCTGTGTTTGACAACATTACATTAATGCATTGACAATGATAAAAAACGCATTCTGTTAATGCATATTTACATTGATAATAAGATGTAAAAGTACATTAATAAAAAAGAAGTAAATTTGTATTTAAGTGGGCTTTTGATAAAAAAGATATTCTTTATTGGAATTCGTGTTTGTATCTATTACAGCTAAAAATCTGTTTGGTAAGAGGTAAATTTGTCGATGCAAAACTAACCCAACTTTGCAATTTATATGAATCGTTTTACACTACATATTTGCATTCTCACTTATTTGTATCGTTTCCAAATGCAGCCATAATCGTTGTAGTAGGGCATATTTTAGTTAAAAAAAGTACTAAGCAACCTTTTGTTTGTAAACTATTATCTTCTCTTTTTCTGTTTTACAATCAATATATGTTTCCTATTTAAGTATTTTCAAGCTGTATCCTACATCATCCTCGACTTGCTATAATAACGTTAGTTGCAATACTACTCCTCCACATTATTATGTAGAACGAGCTTCTTGTCTAGCTGCAACCTGCAAGCGCATCCACCCTTTTGACACGATCACTACCACCATTGGATTGGTTGGGGTTGGGGGCAGTGAGTCACTCGTGGCCACTCCATTTCTATGCTTACTTGCGAGAAGGGTTAGAAAGCGCCAATCACTGAATCATAGCGCAGGCTAGCCTTCGTTTAATCACTGAAATAAGATTTGCTCTTCACAAAGCACGCCTCACATCAATTTTACAGTACATTGCATCCATGTGTTGGAAAAATGGGGTCACTGTAACTTTGGAGGAGAAGCTTTGAGGCACGTCTGAAGACACTATCTTTAGAACGTTATTTGCCCCCACTCAGTTTCATTGAGTTTGCTATTGGGTTACAGGCAAATCCGTTCCCAGGATACAACAGAGCCTTGGGTAAGAATCTGCAACCAGCAAAGTTGAAGAATCTTCGGAGAAACTTTCTGTGAGACTGTAGCAGATCGGATCGAGAGAAAGTGGATTTCGAAAATGTGTGTTTTTGGAGTCTGATTCATGCTCTTTAAATAGTTTATGAAGAGATATGAAGAAAAGGTAGGTTCTAGTTTAGAGAAAGTACATTGAACAATCACAATTTCAAATATTGTGACTGTTTAAAAAGTAGTTAACAGTTAATGACTATTAACTTTTAATTGTGTCTCTTGAGCACACCCGATCGAATCGTGACCGTTGATCTCATCAACGGTGATCAATGGTCAGCATCGCACCAAAACCAAAGCCGCCATTCGCGAGCCACGCGGGTGCAAGCAAAGTGCGAGCAAAGCGCACGCGTGTGCGCGGTATCAAACCCCCATACTCTCCTCTACTATTTCTAAGGAGTGTAAATCAACTTCTATTAAAATACTGGAAACAAAGTTTATAATTTTCCAATGTGGGACAAGTTCAAAACTGGGTTTTGTAAGAGAAAAGCTAATTTTTCAATCAAGTGTGCAAGTGCAATTTCTCATGTAATTGACCAATCAAACCCATTGGATTTAATCTCTTATGAGATTAAAATCCAACACCATGTATTAAGAATATTTTCCCATCAATAATAACATCAAGCACAGGAGATGAGCCTAATGCATGGCTAAAAGCACCGTAAAGTTGGTGTAAGATGCACTTTATGAAGCAAATCTGTATTCTTAGTATGTGTTCGGTATTATGGACGTTTATTGCCAGGTGTTTATCAAATAAATGTTTATTTGAAAAATACTGCTTTAATTGTTTATTACTTTTGTTGTTTGGTTGGGTGTTTTATGGGCATTTCAAATAATATTCCATAAAGTTACTTTCCACCTCAACTTAAATTGTACCACATAAGCATTTTATTTCAATAAATGCCTAGACTTTGAGGGAATAAAAAATTTAAAAATTTCCCTAATGCCTCATGCACATAAATTATAGCATTTATATTTTTCTATGTTTATTTGATTAACATTGAAACCAAATAGTGGTTTAACAACAATGCCTATGTGACACTAAGTATGTGTTTGGTATAGCTTTCATTTATTCACTAAACGTTTATACTTGCATGGTGTTTGGAAGTGTGGGTGCTTTTTGGGACCGATTTTTAGGAAAAATGCTCATGCTTCCAAAACCCGTTTTTCACAAAAAAAATGTTTCTATCACGTAGGCAATGAGCAACACTATGCTGTTTGGTAAGGTGATTTTCATCACCGTTTTTCATGTATGTGTTGACAGGTAAGCACCACATAGGATACACATCAGTCAACTGTTGGGGGAAACAGTTCATCGATGCATGAAACACCAAATTTGGCGTCTCATACATCGGTGGGGCCCGATTTTCAAGACATGCCTGATTTTTTAATAATCGGCTGAACCAAACAATGAGATACATAGGCCTATGTGGGATCCGACGTGACACAATTTTTTTGAAAAATGGCCACGATTCCAAACATCCCCTTGATTTGTTTGCAAAACTGAGAAAAATAATAATGAAACTGTTTATTGATAAATAGGCGCCATTAGGCACCACATCAGCATAATAGTGAATAAACGCTTAACATTGGGGGAAGCGTTAAAATGAAGCTTCCCCCAACCATAGACATGCACATAAATAAAGGCCAGCTTTTGCAAGTCTCTATACATAGGGATCAGCATGATGGGTGTAATGCTGAAGTGGCACCTATGTGGCAGTATTTATTGAAAAAACGTCCATGATTCCAAACACTGCATATTGTAGTGGTGTTTATTCAAAAAACGTCCACATAACCAAACATACCCTTAATCGCTTCCCTGTTTAATAATGATTGGTTTGAAAATAGGCTAGTTGCAGACCCCATTATTTAGATGGCAGCTGGGGTGGCAATCTAACAGGGACGAAGTTCTTTGCATCACCACTTGCCATAGGTAGAACAAACACCTTGTACTGTAAGGCACTGAGGCGTAATCTGCTCCAAGTCTTGACTATCCAAGTCGACATTTGGGCCTAATTGATATTCGTGGTGGGTGGGACCCATTCAATGCAATGGTCGATGTTGATCCTCTGGACAGCTGGCAAGTTTACAGGGCATGGCTGAACGACATGTTGATGCAAAGAAGCATTATCGGTTTATCACCATCATTCTCTCTCGCTCAAATCACATTCACAGAAGACAGAAAACACAGACGTCCTATTGAACTTTGAGGCGTTGTAAGATCGTCGGCGATGGTGTTGTGCTTTCCTTGACACTTTGACAGTGGACACTATGGCTCTAGTGTTTGTGAATTGTGCACATGTCAAGCTGCTGGTATGGTAAATCTTAACCGTCCATTTAAGAGAGGACTTAAATGGACGTCCCAGGGATTCAACGAGTTTTGGGGGATGACGTGGCAAATAGTGAACAATAGGAAATTCTGCCACGTGGAAAATTTTGTATCAGCTGGATTTATGGGATGCCAGTTTAATAGCTTTACGGAAGCGGCATATATGGCTTGCTCTGCTCTTCTATGGCTATGAAACTGTTTCTTCTATCGCTTCTTTCTTTTCTAAATAGTCTCCAATGAAGGCTTTCACTTCTGATAATTTACTGCGGTGTTCGAATCCTCGATTCTCATCGTCTCTCTCTGCCTTCAACTTCAGATCTTCATCTCCTAAAAGCGGAGCCTTTTTTCATTTCTCCAATCGAAAATGGTGCTGGGTGTCAAGAACACCGAGTTTCTGCTCGGTCTCTTCTTCTTCTTCTTCTGCCTCACTTTCTGGGAGCTACGGTGGATGGGACGAACTGAAACCCATAGAAGATTTAGACAAGTCTAGTAAGTTGGTTCAATTCAAAAGTTTTCTGATTTCTCTAGGAATCGATGATAGAAAGCATGTATTCATGTTTTTTCTAGGGCTTGTTTCTGCTTTGGCTATTTCCAGAGTTAGAATTTCCTCAGTTATAGTTTTTCCTGCTTCTGTATTGGTTTTCGCTGTGGGATTTTCCTTGGGGTTTGTCCGTGGGGGCGGTATCCATCCATTGGCGAGAGATGCAAGTGCAAATGGAAGTAAGAAAACGAGTAAAGAGGAGAATTACAAGGTCACTGCTGATAAATTGAGGAAATTGGTGGATTTTTTCAGTGAGCTGAGTGTTAAGCTGACAATTATGGAAAATGAAATGAAAGAAACCATTGACTCGAATCGCATGGAGTCGGGTCAATTAGGAAGACATTTAGAGGCTGTTCAATCTATTAGCTTATCCATCTTGCCAGCAAAAAGTGTCCTTGAAGCTTCTGTTAATAGCATGGATCTCTTTGGTAATTTGGTTGACTCTGGTAGTATTTTAATTGAGGATGGAGAAGTCAAGAGGACTTTGAATCAGAAACCAGGTAGGAGAAGGAAAGAGACAAGTATAATCGGGTTTGATTTCTTAAGATTTCTAGGGGGATTGTTTCAGGAAAATTCAGTAGCCTTGAAGAACAATAAAGTGAAAGATAATGTTAAGCCTACGGAACCATTGATTCTGAAAGATGTAAATGATCAAGCTCAAGGAAACATTTTAATGCATGGAGTTGAAGAAGAGGTCTTAAATCCAATTTCCACCAATAACGTAGGAAACACGAACGGAGGGTCATCGTGTCCACGGTCGAACTCTGAAACTTCAAATTTATATCAATATGGAACTGACAAATTAGATAACAGAGTCGGAATAAAGAAAGTGAAACCAAAGGATTCAAAACTAGATTTTTCTGAGATGGTTAGAAATGTCAACGGAGTGCTTAACACTGAAGAATTCATTTATCGGAAAAATAATTTAAGGTTCATGAACAATCATGGAACCTTTCTGAAGATGGTGCAACAAAATACAAGTGAAATCGGTTCACCCAAGGACAACATCTATGGTTCAGTATACTTAGATGGAGATCTGAGTCGTATGGAAATCGAACATGATTCATATACCATGGAAACCAAGACATCCTTCCGACAAGAACAGACTCTAAATACATGTAATGGAGGTAGCATCCCTTCCCACAACAAGGATGAAGCTGAAAACAGGACTTACAAACCTTATGGAGGAGAGAGTTTGGAATATCCAGGTAATAACCAATGTGGAGATTATGAGACAGTTGGTTCCACATCATCATCCTCAATGATTTCAGAAGATGTGGCATTTGATCGGCATCTTACGGAGGCTACTGACCTTTTAAAACAGGCCAGGAAGGTGTTAAAAGGTAAAGGTGATGAAGAAAGGGCAGAGATTATGTTGTACAAATCTGCTAGGTTGCTCTCCAGAGCCATAGCCATGAAGCCTATGAGTTTATTGGCTGTGGGTCAGTTGGGAAATACTTTTCTTCTTCATGGGGAACTCAAGTTAAAGATAAGCCGTGAGTTGAGAACTCTTCTTTCGAAAAGAAAATCTTCATCATTTGAAGTGGTTAATGGAGTACAGAATAAGGGGTTAAATGATCAAGTTGTGAGCAAAGATAGAATTGCATCGGTTCTCATTGATGTGTGCGAAGAATGTGAACAACTCCTTGTTGAGGCAGGAAGAAAGTATAGGATGGCATTGTCAATTGACGGGAATGATGTGAGATCACTGTATAATTGGGGTCTTGCTCTCTCCTTCCGTGCTCAGTTGATTGCAGATATTGGACCGGTAAGCATTGTGATGAAAGGGGCTGCTTAGTTATGGTTAATGTTCAAAACTTGTCCAAGTTGACTTGGATTTGAATGAGTCAGTTCATTTTAACTGCAATTTTGCTAGAGAGCAATGCATGCTTATTTATTCAGCTGAGTTAAACTTGAGTTGGAGGAACGATTTTTAGATAAGATCCAAATTTTCTTTTTAAATATTTTTTATAATTATCTTTTTGTTGAATTTTCAATACTTGAGATCTTCCATTTACTGGAACTTTTAGGTACTTATTGCTGAATTAATCTGATATTTATTTGCCTTCTCATAACTTTCAGGAAGCAGCTTTTGATGCTGACAAGGTGTATTTAGCTGCAATAGATAAATTTGATGCTATGATGTCTCGAAGCAATAGTTATGCTCCTGATGGTATGATTAGCCTGCTCCTTTTCAGCCAAATGCTGTTATTTGTTCATTATATTAATATGCTAGTGCAACTTCAAAAGAAAGAAATTCTTTGAGATGAGCAAGTCTTTAGAATGTGTTTTATCATTGCAAGAAAAAAAACAAAAAGACAGAAAATAAATGACTAAAAGAAACTGTAAAGTTTTAAGAGCTAAGAAAACGTCTATTAGATTGTTAATGAATATTAATGGCTAAGAACTTTATCTTGTGTGGATTTGAGTTAGTGAGTTCATGGACACTTATTGCTGATTTTCGGTAGACAATTATGTTCCAATGAGATGAGTTTCTCATCTTTATCCTTTTCTTTACTCAAGTTGGTTTTTTATTACAAGTTACTAGCAAGCTAGACCAAAGAAAGTTTTTATGGTTATCTTCAGCTCAAAGTGTAATATGAGCTAAAGGTCACAAATTCGGGACTATCTAAAATAAATTGACCACTTATTTGCCCTTTTGATAATTGTCCCAAATCTTTATCATTTCAACATCTAAAGATGTTATTTCATTTACATTTAAAAGGTTCAGGTACCTGGTTAGTTAGCTACTGTGATTTACAGGCAAAAGAACTTATGTTCTCTCTTGACATGAGTTGCAGCTCTCTTCAGATGGGGTCTGGCATTACAGCAGCGGTCTCGCCTACGGCCAAACAATGCCAGGGAGAAAATGAAGCTGCTGCAGCAGGCAAAGAGGCTTTTTGAAGATGCACTCAATATGGATTCTGATAATCTTCAAGTAAGAGAAGCGTTATCATCATGTATGACCGAGCTGAATGTATGGGAATAGTTCTTGGTGTAAAACCAAAATGGCAATTCAGAGGGAGAATTACTTAGTGATTTTTATTCTCATGTCTTGCTGCAGATGCCCATTCCTCTTTCATCTCTTCCTTTGGGTGGGTAAAATAACACTGTACATCAACTTCCAACGCTAGATTTTGACATGCACAATTCAATTGATCGGCTTTTCACAATATAGCCAGACTGTTATTTGGACAGTAAAGTGCGGCTGAAAAGGTCATTGTTTTTGGTCTTAGGAATGTATTAAGCTTAGACCATAGGCACGGAAATTCATTCTTTTCCATCCTATGTGCACGTCTGTGTGTTGAACAAATCTCCACTCTTTACTGGTTCTGAAATAAAAGGAGGCTTCATGGATCATGAACTTTTCACCTTTATATATGGCTACGTACGTAGTGTTCCCAAAGAATTTCCTGCATACACCACCTCTCTCTCTCTCTCTCTCATCAGTACGTACTGTTCACCGAACCGTGGGCCTAATTTTGAAACCAAACCAGTATAACCAATTTCTGCAAAATCAGTAATCGAAACTGAATCAAACTCGATCGGTTAACCAGCTGATCAGTTTGGTTAACCGTTGGTTTGCTTCATCAGTTTTTTGGTTTTTTTTAAATTTATAATATATATTATAAAAAATATATAAATATATAATAAAAAATTTAAAAATATAAAATATTATATTTTAAATAATAAATAATATATTATATATTATAATATATATATATATATATATTTATATATAATGCACATTTATTAATTTATAATATATATAAATATACATAAAATATATAGAAATATATATATTTATAATATATATATATATATATTTATATATAATGCACATTTATTAATTTATAATATATATAAATATACATAAAATATATAGTCAATTCGATTAAGTGAATTTTCGGATTGATTTTTCGGTTTTTTTTTTCACCCCTAGGACCTGCTCTGCCTTTGTTCTCCTATAGTTCTATAGAGTATAGACTAAACTGGATGTTTCTGACGTCAAACAGTTGGTGAATTACAGATACGGAATCAGCACCACAACATTGATTACTCTTGTAGCTTTCCAGCGTAAGATATCCAGACCTGGCCATTGGCCAGGTGC
Source organism: Nelumbo lutea (assembly GCF_056320005.1). NCBI lineage: Eukaryota > Viridiplantae > Streptophyta > Magnoliopsida > Proteales > Nelumbonaceae > Nelumbo > Nelumbo lutea. Next base: position 85,092,121 of record NC_142684.1, on the reverse strand, counting down.
AATCCGAGATTAGCTCTTCATTGCAGACCACCAACGAAGTATTCCCTATCATTCAACTGGCTACGTGCAGTATACTTAAGTCTTTCCTTGTAGGCAGCAAATAAGGGTCAGTTTGGAAAGAGTATAAATACAAATACAAATATAAATATGTACAATACAAATGCATACAAAATATAAAGTTTTGAACTCTCGAATTTGTATTTATACTCTTTCCAAATTGAGCCTAAAAGTCGAGGGTTCTGATACACCTATTTAAAGGTGTTTTTAGAAAGCCATTTATTTTATTTATTAAATAATATAAAAAATATCTATAAAAATAAAATTTTGAAAAAAAAAAAACAAAAAAAGGTGCATGATTTAAAGTACCAATACACCCTTAACCCCTGCAGATACATTTGGGTGTACCGATACTTATCAGATGGCTATGTGTAGACAATGGTTAGCCAGTATAATTTACAATGTGGATCAGACAGTTTTTGGTGACTGAATGAGTGAATGTCAACATTAAGTGACAACCTAAACTTGAGATCTTATGGAGGGAAGAAACGGACTTCACTTGCTTGGATGGGCCTTGATTCGGATCTTCGATGCATTTGCCCATAAAAAAGTGTTTGCTTTTAGATGGTCTCGTCTCCCCATGAACCACAGGAGCAGCATCTCACAAGAGAATTTAATTTGCGTTAGTAGACAAAATTCCATGCAACACTTAGTCTCCCAATAGAGATTTCATTAATACATCTGGCTTTACTAGAGAAATTGCTTGTAGCTAATGCCAATGAGGTATTTTGAATCTAGTATGAACAAGTATTCATGACTCCCCAAAGATGGGGTATCCTTAAAAAATGAGAGAAGTAAGAATTGAAGCTGTGAAGAGATTTCAGAATTTTCATAATTCTTGGCTTTTCCTGATTTGTAGATGCCCACTTTTGGCAGGGAGCACACTAACCTTATTATTTTACCATTCTAATTCCATCAGATGTTTCCACTTTCCACAAGGACAATTTTCACCATTCTTTTTCTAGTTCTTTGGCTGCAGAATGTCACTTGGAAAAATTCTGTCTCAGTTGAAAGAGATAACAGCCTTGCACGTCCAATAATGAAGTCAATGCGGTTCATGATGTTAGCTCAAACATTCAAGCTGTGTTTAATTGCATTTCACTGTATCTCCCGGCGGTCCTTTCTTGTTAGCTGAATCTCAATGCTTTCCACCTTGTACATCCAGTTTCCATTATATTATACATTGTTGAAAAAAAGAATGAAATTCTTTTTTCTATTGTAGAAACTGACAATGCAGGTCCCTATTGTTTCTCCATACTCACCTCTGTGACAAAACAGGGACATCAGCAGGATAAACTTTTTGGGTTCCTTCAGTTTTCTTCCTACCAATTATCATGGCATCTAACAGAAACAAGAAAAATGAAGTAATTGCATGTTATGATGCAAATTTTATTGAATTTCTTCAAATATTTCATAGATTTTTGAAAGTTTCGGCTCACAGTTTAACAAAGTTACCTGAATGAATTCATCTAAAACTCATAACTAAATGAAACCATAAAACCTGTCTCTGTTCTAAGATGGGTACCTTTCAAGTTCTTCAAGTCTGGTCAGATTTTTAAAGAACAACTTTAATTTTCCGGTTCCTCAAGAAAACATTAAAAGGTGGAAACAAAGTTCAAAGATCTGATTAGTATAGTTTTACTATGAAGTTTCCTCCTAGGAGACCATCTAACATATCAGATGAACCACTGCCACATGCATGAATAGGTTGAGATGGATATGGAGAAGCAAACTCACAACCGGGTTTTGCTCTAATTGTTTTATACAACATTCTTGTTATCACTTTCTTCCTGGGTTGGGGGAAACAGGTAACTCCAAAGTCCAACCAAATATATAATATAACAAGAGCAAGAAAGCAGAATAGTAAATACAACCTGTGTCTTGCTAAAGCCTTTTGGGAAATGTATTTCCAGATATCTCTTCTATTCTGACATTGTTATTACACAGAACATGACAGAAAATGGGAAAAGATTTCCTGGAAGGTATGCAAAGATATATCTTATGGGATGAAATTCCTGCCCCTCCACTAAATGGACATAATGTTTGTCTGACAGGCAACTATACTGAGTAGGCCATATCCACAAAGCTGATCTGCACATTAGCCCCATACTCTCCTGCATTGACCCTATAAAGTATAGGCAACTACATTGGAATTTTAGTTATTTCTTCTAACAGAAAATGGCAAGAAAGTTGTCCCAGTTTTAGCCCACAGGGAAGGGGAAAGCGGATTGAAACTTAGTTACCGCATTATGGGATGGCCCCCCATCCCCCTACACACACACAAACAAAACTATAAATCAGAAGAAACCACACTAATCTATATGTTTTACAAATTGATAACCCACCAGCCTAAGTTTGTCACCTATAACCAATAGAAAAAGTATGTATTATTCATCATGGTAGTAGGATGAACAAACAAAGAAGTTTCATAATACCACATTAATCTGAGATTGATGACTCCAAGCAAGCACATTTTGAAGAACAATAGTGACAGGCGCTAAAGTCAAAACAGGAAAGAAAAGTGTATCAACAACCTGTCCTGCAAATGTTACACACGCAGCATGAGTCAGAACCCACCACTAGATGCACTCAAAAAAGGGGAACTCCTCCAAGAAAGATGAGATAGAATAAAATAAAGAAGGTTGGACCATTCTAGCCATTGTCATCTTTCATATTTTTTTGAGCAATCAAATGAACACTCACACATATGGGTCTTGAGAATATCCGATGAAAAAGGGGGAAAACAAGTCTATAGAATGGAGGGTTGGATTTTTTTAATCAATTAGAGCAGATCACTATATCCAAGAAAGATGAGATAGAATAAAATAAAGAAGGTTGGACCATTCTAGCCATTGTCATCTTTCATATTTTTTTGAGCAATCAAATGAACACTCACACATATGGGTCTTGAGAATATCCGATGAAAAAGGGGGAAAACAAGTCTATAGAATGGAGAGTTGGATTTTTTTAATCAATTAGAGCAGATCACTATAATGGGATCCCCATCTAATGGCATAACTGAGAAGCTTGCATCCATGGCAAGAGTGAAGAGACTGCCTTTATCATATATTTATAGTCAGAATAATTGACAAATGTAACTAAGGGTCCATTTGGTTCACAGTCGGAATTGAAATCGAAATCGGTATGGTCTATTCACATAGTTTGTTTGGTTCAGACATGAATGAGAATGGTGATTAGACTCAGGTGGAATGAGATTTCATTCCCAAGGGAGGAGGGAATGGGCATTCCCTCAAATTGGAATGAGAATGGGATTTTGATTCCATCCAATCAAACAGTTAAAATTGGAATGGCCCATTTCAATTCCGATTCCAGACCTCTATTCCCGCGAATGAAACAGGCCCTAAATTAACAAGATGAAGAATTCATCCATAATACTCTGGTGCATATAACACTGTGCTAAAGTTCGGGCAATTGGTAAATCATGGCAGTAGAGGCCCTTTAATCCATGCAAAAAATGATGAGACTACAGATTTTGACTACTTCCCAAAAACTACTATCAGGCCATTTAGACCTGAATAACATTAAGAATTAAAAACTTCAAAGAAGATTACTCACCTACATGGCTAAAAAAAGGAATATTCTTTTTAAATGTTAATGTGTCAGATGGTTTTACAATCAAAACTAAAAATTAACAACGGTGCTGTGTCTGTATGACTGTATGCATACAGATAGAACATATGGTGCATTAGGCGGGATGTCAACTTGTGCTAAAACAGCACTAAAATTAAGTAATTAAGACATACTCTTCTTCATCCTCTACGCGCATAAAGAAGCGAGTAGTTATCATATCGTAAAGACTGAAATCTTCATATAATTCCAACATTAACAAACCATATGAGCCTAATGCTTGGTCTTGTGGTGGACCTGGTTGTACTGTTGTCACTTTCAACCAAACCAACAGCCAGTGACATACTCCAACTCCATGCATAGCAAACCTTCGTTATCACTTACCAGGAACTAACAAAAAGGATTCAATTTTGTTTAGGCATTTCATCAAGCATTTGATAAACAATAATGGGCACTGATTTCTGAGGCACAGAGAGCCTTGTTGATAATTGGTTTAAATGAGAGAGAGAGAGAACGTAAATCGTTAGAAACTTCGAGAGAAAGTGTCGAACAGTCTTACCACCTACTTGTTTTAGTCGTTAGTGGCTGCCAGCTTGGCCTTTATTGATGCTTTGCGAAATTCAACGTATGGTGAACCATGTCCACCACTGTACCAGCCTAACTGTCAGTACTAGGTCCCACCCGTACAGCCAATGAGGCAATTGACACAAAGCAATTGCTTTGGAACCGTGTAGAATTTTGTACATCCTTGTCATCCACCAATTACTTGAAAACACGTGCACTCGCGCCTGGAAAGTTCGGAGGTGAGGTGGCAAGTTCAAGTGCCACTTTGACCAACTTCCTCGGTCTTGCTCTTACCATGCGAAATTTGAGGGCTAAGATCTCCCAGTGATATAAACCAACGGCTTTGATGAGCAGACTCCATTGACGACAGCGGAGCACGAATTCATCGTACCTATTACTTAATTCTTAAACTCTGTGCTGGCAGCCGACAAAATGTGCCAAAGACAGACCCTCTCACCCAGAAGTCTTCGTGCGGGTACACGAAATGACGTGGCGGGAATGTGTTGCCACTTTTTAAGAGGAGAAACGGCAGAACAACTGCTGGGACCCACGATTTAGCCCAAGGACCTAGGGTTCCGGAAGTATAAAATGATAAAATGGTTCCCTCTCAACCTGCGACACTCTAGCGCGAGAGACGAGACAGACAGAAGGAGAGAAGGAAGCACAAATGTCGACATAGGGATAGTGGAAGATTTCTCAGCAGTCACCATTTCTTTCTTCGTTTCTTTTGTTTGTTTGTTTGTGTTTTCTTCTTCTACCTGTCTGCGTGTCTGTGTAGTGCTTGGTTTCCTTTTTAGGTGGAAAAGGAAAAGACGAGATCCGCACCGTAAAGCTGAAAAAATTCTCTCTCTCTCTACTTGTGTCTTTTCCATTTCAGTTCCTCTGTTTCTGTGGAGATTCGTCGTATCGATGCTTTCTCCATCTATATGTATAGATTTACTTCGAACTTCTCTCGTAAAATTTCCCCCTTTTCGTTCTCCTTCTCTGTTCCTGATTTTCTCGTTCAAATTTGGATTCAATTCACTTCGTAAAGCCCCTTTTTCTTTGTATCCTCCGTGTGTTCTCTGAAATTCTTAATTCACCTCGCTCTCCTACATTTGGTCAATTGCGTCTTACTTGCTTGTAAAATTCCTTCTTTGGTAAACTCTTCACGTCTGATTCTATCCTTCTGATGTTTTATTTCACCTCTCTGTTTCGATTGTCTCCGAATTTTCCTTCGAAACCCCCTTTTCTGTATTCAATTTCCTGTATATTTCTTCCGTCGGATTCGTTTTTTATATGTTGTCTTAATTGTTTGAGATTTCGCCTCAAAATTTGATATTTCGAGCTTGATTCTCGCCTATGGTTGTTCACATCAGCTGTCTTTCTTATTTCTCCATCAATCTTCGCACGGATCAGACTGCCATCGTGACAGTTCTTCCTGTCTGGGAATTGTCGTTTCCAAGGGAAGGAGAGGCTGGCTTTCCGGATGGTGTCAAAAGGTAGAATAGCTTAGCTTAGCTCCTAAAAGTAATGGCAGATCGGGGTCGTTCAGTTTCAATTGAAGAATTGCCCACTCATTTGATTCTTGAGATTTTGAGTTCGGGCCGGTTGAGTGCGGCTGATCTCGCCTGTTTAGAGCAGACTTCTCGGATTTTCAGAGGGAACCATGACATTTTCCCCCTCAAGTTCCGATCTTTGGTTGATTTTGCTGCATTCCAGCTCTGTGCTTCGCATCCAATTTTTGGTTCTATGCCTCCAAATGCACAGAAAGAGCTCTTTGATCGGTGTCGTGAGAACTGGAAGCGGGTGCTGAGGTTCTTGCAGTCTGCGGAACAATCCTCTGACATGGTCGAGACCTCAGCAGGCAATGTACTATTTTTTTGACATTGTAATTAGTGTTAAATTATTTTCCTCGTTCTTGAGTCGTGTACTAAAGCTAAACACTACCTCGCCACTTTTCTGTTGAAACTCCGGGTCTTTTTAGGAAGTATAATTTGTTAGCTCACGAAACAAGAATTTAGATTTTACATTCAACATTATAGTTTATACACTGACTTATAGGGGTTGGAATTCATTTATAGTTCTAGTACTTACTGCAATGTCAATGCAAAGTAGGAAATTTGTAGAGTGAACACGAGTAATTAATCTAAGCGTGCTTTATTAGTTAATTTCGTGGTACTTTGCATGGACAATGAAGTCTTAAACTGTTAACATATCCTAATGTTTTTTAAGCCATTAACATATCCTAATTTGAGGGATATGAGTTGACATTATGTGAATGTAGGTAGTTATCAAATTGATTTTTAAATAACAATCAAGTATTTCTGAGTTTCTTTAGAATTATCCTAAAGTTCATAAATCTCCTTGTCCTCAAAGATACCTGGAATTGGTAAATGGATCTTCTGTCTTTTCTAATTATAATATTCTTGATTAAAATAAATGTTATCAGAAAGAAATGTATCATTAAAATGCCACACGTCTTACCAATCTGAAATGCAAAACAAAGTGAAAAGAGGTTCGATTTAAAAGAAAAGAAATCGATTGATCAATTCAATCTCTCTTCTCTCTTAACAATACAAACCGAAAATACGTCCTTTTCATGATTGGTTGTATTATGGGACAACTTTATCATTACTTAGTGATGAGAATTAAGGTTACTTGCTAGAAGCTGAGGGAATGTTTTCATTTCAGCAGATGCAGATTACCACTGGAAGATATCACACACTACTTATAAGTGGCTCGTCTGTATACTCTTGTGGATCCAATTTATGTGGCGTTCTGGGTCATTGCTCCGGTACCACACAGTGTGTAACATTTAGCCGGATAGACTTCCCATCTTCATCACATGTAGTTCATGTCTCGGCCTCCCACAACCATGCAGCTTTTGTTATGCAGTCAGGAGAGGTTTGTAGGCATTCATACTTTCACCAGTCTTAGTCTGGATTACAAAAAGTGTTTATCTGTCTTGTTTATTTTATGGCTCTGGGAGCTGCTGCAATCATAAGGAAACATTCCTCTGTTTCCACCTTCTCCAACATTTGCCCTCAAGTGGTTTGGGTCTAATAATGCCTTGAGGCAAAGTGGATATTCCAAAATCTCCTAGCGGTGGGGGTGTACTGGGAACTTTGTTGTGGCATTTATTGGTTGGTGATGTGGTTAACAAATGCATGGAGAAGAATATGCAATAATAGGGAAAATGTAGAGGAGGATATAGAGAGTTTTCTCTAATATTGGTTGCTGCTCTCATATTCAAAATTCGATGGATTGGGCAATTCATCATGCTGCTGCCAACTGTGGATTTCCTTATCTTTCTTATCTTTTATTTATTTATTATTTTAATGTTATACAAGGTCCCGGCAACACAGAATCTGGACCGTGAAATTGGAAGCCACAATATTTGTTTCATTAAGTAGATTGCTATTTTGTTAGTTTTCTCTAATACTATAATTATTTGAACAATCATGTCCCTTCTAATGAACACCATTCCCTTTTGGTTTTTCCTTGTTTGAACAATCATGTAATATCCGTACATGGCCAGATGTGTCAGAGTGTCTTTAAAATCTTGTTATGGTATTTGCTCTTAAGTGCAAATTATTTGTGATTTTATCATGTAAGTGTTCATTGTCAATACAGGTATTCACATGTGGGGATAATTCATCATTCTGTTGTGGTCATGGAGAAGCAGGACGTCCGATTTTCAAGCCAAGAGTCGTTGAAGCACTGAGGGGAGTTCCTTGCAAGCAGGTATGCTGTTTGTGTTTGTATGGATTTTTTATTTTACATAATCTATTATGTGATAGATGCATTTTATTTTTCTCTTTATCTTGATGCCTTTGCATAAGGATAACTGAAATATGATATATGCAAATAGTGATTTTTTTTGGTAAAGATTCAGATAGTGATTGAGTTTTTTACATTTGGGTTGTGATTCTTGGTGCAACTTGTGAGCCCACATTAATGCATTTGGCTTTTTTTTGTTTTTTTTTTCTCATAATGGTTTTTTAAGAAATATATAAGAAGTACATAAAAGGTTGTATAACCTTTTGTAGATATAAAAGGATGTATACTTAAATTTGCAAAAAAATTCTGCTATACAGTGGCACCTTTCTGAAAAAAAAAAAGAATAAAAGAAAAATAACTACTAACTGCAACAGAGTTGGGTTCTCTTGGATCTATCTGATACAATGCGAATATTTTCAAACTTCATTGAGATAATGCCTAATATCCATTGACCTCTATTTGCACACCTACACCACGGGTAATTGACCCAGACCTTTTTCTGATTGGTTTCCAGCACGACTTGATCTTTTATTTCTTTGTTTTTGATGAATATAGAGAGGTTGGGCATGTAAAATCTGATAAACAGATTTTATTGTCACAAATGAGAATAAAAGTTTCTTTAAGAATCTTTACCACTGGAGTTGTGTGAACCTGTTGCCTCATTAAAGTTGTCTTAATCATTTCTCAGTGGCAGCTTCTATCAACTTCTTTGGCACTCTTCCTAATTTGTTGAACGTTATAGCCAAGAAATGTTTGTCATATTTTATAATGGAAATTACTGATTTAAATGCGATCAAGTTGAGTGAATTTAATAAATTTCTATATGTGGATATTGTTTACATGTCATAAGACTGATAATATTTGTTTAACAGGGGAACATCTAAGGAATAGAAAAGTCAATTTAAGGGTGGATAAACCTAGCTTTTCTATAGAATCCTTGGACTGTGGTCCATGATTCATACATAACGCATTAGAATAGATATTCTAGGAGTAGCAATAATAGTGGATAAGGATCTAAAAAACAAAATTGTAAATGTTAAAAGAGTTAATGATAGAATAATTTTAATTAGACTTATTTTATAGGAGGAAATCATTAACATAGTTGGTGCTTATACACATCAAGTGGGTTTAGAAGAAAACATTAAGAGACAATTTTGGGAAATTTTACAATGACTAATCCAAGAAATTCCAAGTGAACAGAAGAATTTTTATAGGACTAGATCTATATGGGCATGTGGAGAAAAGAAGTGCAAGTTATGATAGGGTACATGGAAGATTTGGGCTTGGAGAGAGGAACATAACAGGAGATTCAATATTAGAATTTGCAATTGCTTATGATATGGTAATAATAAATGCATACTTTAAAAAGAATTGTGATCATTTAATAACATTTAAAAGTGGAACAAACTTATGCCAAATACATTTTTTCCTTACTAGGAGAATAAAAAGATTGATGTATAAAGATTACAAAGTTATTCCAATAAAAAGCATAACCATACAACAAAGATTAATGGTGGTAGAAGTGCATATTAAAGAAAAGGAAGAGAAATAGTAGCAAATAGGTGCTTTAGAATTAGATGGGAAAATAAAAAGAGAAAACCAGTGCAATTTAGAAACAGACTGGTAATACTAGAAGGAAAATGGAATTCATATGAAGAGATTTGCGATATGTGGCTTGAATATATATATATATATATATATATATATATATATATATATATACTAGAAAAAGACATTTTAGGAGAATTTAAAGGAAATGACAAAGTGATGAAATGATGTTCAAAATATAATCAAAGTAAAGTAAGCATGCTACAAAGATTGGCAAAAGACTAAAAACGTATAAAATTTGGGAATAATATAAAACCATAAGAAAGGAAGTTAAAAGGAAAGTGAGTGAAGCTAAATTTAAGGCATATGGTGAACTATATCATAAATTAGGCAATAAAGAGGGAGAGAATGGAATTAATAAACTGGAAAAAATTAGAGAAAGAAAAGAAAGAGATTTAAAGTAATTTAGATGCATTAAGGAGGAAGGTTAGAGAGCCTTAATAAAAGATTAGGAAATTAAGGAAAGATGGGAAAAATTATTCTGAAAATTTATTAAATGAAGAACATGTGGAGGCCAGAATGTGCTAGTGGAGGAGGGATTAAGAGCTCTAATAGTGCCAAGTAACACATACCTTGAAAAATTAGAATCACTAAAATGAAGAAGGCACTAAAAAAGATGAAGAAAGGAAAGGCTTTGGGACCTGATGGTATCCCAATAAAAGTGTAGAAAGGTTTTGGAGAGGTAGGCTTATTATGCCTACCTAAACTATTTAATAGGATAATAAAAACAAAGAAGATGTCAAATGAATGGACAAAGAGCAACTTCATGCCTATATTTATAAACAAAGGTGGTATAAAGTTTTAATAATTCTCGTGGAATTAAACTCATGAACCACACTATGAAACTTTGGGAGAGAATAATTGAGAAAAGATTATAACATGAAACAAATGTTTTAGAAAACCAATTTAGGTTTATGCTAGGAAGATAACCATGGAAGCCATCTTTCTGTTAAGACAATTTATAGAAAAGTTTAGAGATAAGAAGAGAGATTTTCATATGGTTTTCATTGATCTAGAGAAAGCATATGATAGAGTCCTAAGAGAGGTAATATGGTGGGTTTTGGAAAAGAAAGGAGTCCCAAATAGGTATGTGGACATAATTAAGAGAGTGCAAAAAACAATGTTAAAACACCTATGGGAGAGACATCAGATTATACAATTACAATGGATCTACACCAAGGTTCGGCACTTAGTCCTATCTATTTGCACTATTCCTTAAATGGATTGGTTAAACATATTTAGGAGGAAGTCCCATGATGTTTCATGCTTGCTGATGACATAGTATTAATTGATGAAATTAGCAAAGGGTTAAATGCAAAATTAGGTTTATGGACAACTACTTTAGAAACAAGAGTTTCAAAATAAGTAGGACTAAAATAAAATATATGCCATGTAAATTTAATAATAATAGGAGCGTAAACCAGGGTACACATGGGATTAGAGACTAAGAGTAAATCAGTGTGACCTCTTCTATTGCCTTGGTTCAATAATTCATAATAAAGGAGAGATTGAGGAGGATTTTTGTTTGATGAATAATAATAAATTTACTAATTCAGAAGCTGATTTAGAGTTGTGAATTCATACAACATCTGAGGAAGAGACGTGAGCTGCAGCCCCTCCTTGAGGAGGATTCCGCCCATAGAATTAGAGCAAGATGGGCAATATTGAGGGGTGCATCCACAGTTCCATGTGATAGGCGAATACCAGTTCAACTAAAGGGAAAATCTATAAAACAGTTAGAAGGCCAGTTAAGAATCAGCATCTCCAAAAAAAATGAGTGTTGAAGAAATGCAAATGCTCAGATGGACGAGTGGTACAGCACTGGTACTTGAAAGGACAAGGTTAGGAATGGCATTAATACAGAGGAACCTAGGAAGTCTCCAATAGGTAATAAAATGAGAGAAAATAGATTGAGATGGTTTGGTCATGTGCAGTTGTGCATAGAAGCCCATCTACAGCACCTGTTAGAAAAAGTGATTTGCTTCAAGTTGAAGGAGCTACAAGGGGCAGACCAAAAAGGACTTGGGTGGAGGTAACAAGAAATGATTCAAGTGCCCATAATTTAATAATAGATATGGCACTGACCAAAATAGAATGGTGAAACAAGATTCATGTAGCTGACCCCATATAGTTGGGACAAGGCTTAGATGACGATGATGTGAATTGTATCAGATCTCCCCCTAGAGTGCTAAGAATTACTGTTATTCATGTTGTATTGAATTTACTGTTGTTGAAACACTTTTTTACTTGGGTATCTGATGGATTTAGTGGTTACCACATGTTTCATTATTGGTGGAACTTGTTTCAGATTACCGATACATCATTAATTTATTATTAATTTCACTACTCTTGTATTACCCAGTTGGGTTCTGCATCATTACAAGTTATTCTTCCTGTCTGTTCCATCTAAGTTCATACCTTATATTAATGAATGAAACCATTATTTTCTCCTCAAACAACCATATTCTTTAGGGCTGTGGTTAAACAAAAACCATACTTCTCTTGGTTCTCTTGCAAGTTTAGGAATATAGCTGCTATTCAAGGTATATTTTATTACATTACTCCTTGACAAAAAGAAAATCATCCATGAATTGATGTTAGGGCTCCATTTTTTTTGTAGTAAAATTTCATTTGAAATAGTACAAATGAATGAAAGTGCAAATGAAAAGAACACAATCTCTGGTTTACTTTTGCTTTGGGTTTTACCTTATTTTTGTTTCGGATTTTATTTTACTTAATTTGCAATGCAAACAAATAAGGTGAGGCAAAATCTGAAACAGAAATAAACCAAAATTTGCACTGAAATCATTTCCAGCTCCATACTTTGCATCAGTACAAATGAAATTGCACTGCAAACAAACTAGGCGTAAGGCAATTCGTTCAGTGTAGGCATCAAAGTATCCCATGAAGCTTATCTAGGAAGTCATTTTGTATCTTGAATGAAATTGTTCCTCTATTCATATGTAGATCTGCATGCCAATTGTATAGTAACATGGAATGACCTTTTCCACAATGAGTAGTTTTTTCCTCCTTGTAAACCTTATTTATCTCAACTACATGATTTTCTGATTGCTCCAATACTTACTGAAGGCTAAATATGATCTAAAATTGATTTGCATTCCTTTTCTCTAGTCCTCAACCGAAGATTGTTTTTATCCCCCCACCCCCAACAATATTCCAGGTTGCAACAGGGCTTAGTTTTACCATGTTCCTTACAAGGGAAGGCCATGTATACACATGCGGGACAAACACACATGGCCAGCTTGGCCACGGTGACACTTTAGACAGGCCAACACCAAAAATTGTTGAACAGCTTGAGGGCGTTGGTTTTGTAGTTCAAGTTTCTGCTGGCCCAAGTTACTCCTTAGCTGTAACTGGTGATGGGACAGTTTACTCCTTTGGGTCTGGTTCCAATTTCTGTCTTGGACATGGAGAACAGCATAATGAACTCAGACCACGTGCAATCCAGTCATTTAAGAGGAAGGGAATTCATGTCATCCGTGTCTCTGCTGGGGATGAGCATGTTGTGGCACTCGATTCAAGTGGATATGTTGGTTTCTTTACTTGGAAATTGGGTACTTCTAATTTTTCATATTTTGTGGATATATTCATATTCACATAATAACTGACACCGTTCTTTCCACATAAATTTTGTTTGCAGGTATACACATGGGGCAAAGGATACTGTGGTGCATTGGGTCATGGAGATGAGATCGATAAGACTACTCCAGCACTATTGAGTGGCCTCAAGAGTCACCTTGCAGTACAGGTTGGGTTCTTTTCTTACATCCTACTATCTATCTTGATCAAAAGGTGTTCCCAATGGGGAAACCTCCAGATTAATAAATGAAGGAAATGAGTAAAATGTGATTCTTACATTCAAGAGAAATTTTATTTCTAAGTAATATAATATCTGTTTGTGTGAAAGTAACCTATTTCTGCACAATTATTATGAGCTTTGTTTCTTCTATTATTTATTTATTTATTTTCCTTTTTCTTTGGGGGTTGAGGGGGGATTTTGTCCTTGTATACAAAACTCTATTATGTGCATCAATTTGAGTTCAGTAATCAGTGTGGTACTGGATTCACCCACAGAGAAGCAGAGATCAGATCAGATCATACTCATGGGTCTGGGTTGTGCAGGTCAGGTCATGTATTTCTCTTGGTTTATTGCCAGCCCAGTCAGATTCTGATTTTGTAGGGTTGAGGTCCAAATTGGGATGAACATGGGCTGGATTGGGCTTAGCACAGGCTTCCAGGCCTACAAATTTCAAATATGTAAAATATATGTAATACTTATATAAATAATTACTATATAATATATTATATGTTTGTATATATGCACGCATAAATTCAACTTCATAGAAATTTGATAAAAAAAAAAAAAACTGAGAACCAAGTGTCATTGACCCTGTTACATTCTGAAATTCATATACTTCCATATTAATCAGACATTTGTTTACATTAACCAAGAGGACCCAATACCTACGTCTTTTTAGCTGTCTGTCTTGCCATATTGTACATGTTGCCAATACATTTGCCATTGGCCCATGGCCGGTAAGTCAGCCTGCCACCTCTTGGATAGTATCAGGCTCATTACAATTGGACAATTTTCTTATCTGATTTAGAGCTTAAACTTGGATCCTTACAAAAAAAAAATATTAGGCAGTACTTACGGAGTATATCAGTAATGCATGTTATTAGATTTGATAAATATCATTTTAGAAGAATAACCTTGGTCGTTTATCAACAGACTGAATGTTAGTTGGTAGATCACCCTGTGGTAAGTAGATAGTAACTAAACAGGCATCTTGAGGTCTGCACCAACATTCTCTTCCAATTTTCTGTCATTTCATCACAGATTCTTTTATACACAATTTTTATCAGTATTCTTTTACATAAATTCGGAGATTTGATATTGCAGAACCAATAACAGTGTCACAAGGGAATCAGTTATCAGTATATCTGTAACAAGAAATAATCAAAACTTTGCATGGGAAATGGTGGGCTTTCATATGTTGATGTTTGTATTCATTTATCTTTTTCTGACCATGTTATTCCCATGCTATCGTGTTTGATCTGAACTATGTGTAGGTGTGTGCAAGAAAGAGGAAAACCTTTGTTCTAGTGGATGATGGTTCTGTTTTTGGTTTTGGGTGGATGGGTTTTGGGAGCTTGGGGTTTTCAGATAGGGAAATCTCAGACAAAATCATGAAGCCTCGAGTCCTGGATAGCTTAAGATCTCATCACATTTCTCAGATAAGCACAGGGCTGTACCACACTGTTGTAGTCACTAACAGGGGCCAGATATTTGGGTTTGGAGACAACGAAAGAGCACAGCTCGGACATGAATCATTGAGAGGATGCCTCAAACCAACAGAGATAATTGTTCCAGAAACAGTGGATGAGGATGTCCATGTGGCGGAAAATCAGAAAATGTATAACCCTTGAGGAGCTGCCTTCTTGTATATCAAGAATGTGAGTTTGTAGTCTACAAGTTAATAGAAGCAGTTTGTTTAGCATCCTTCCCACATGATTGTCCAAAACGAAGACAGAATTAGAAAAAATTGTTTTTAACCCAAAAGGTAAAAGGTTAAGTTATTGTTGTATTAGCAGATATACTGTTGCTTGTTTTCTTCGATAATGTGATCCTGAAGACCTTGATACGAGATTCAAAAGCCCAAAGGTGTTGTAATGATCCATCTACTTGATGTTTTGGTGCATGGTGTATCTGCAATAAGATTTTTTTTAAAAGATTTTTAAGGCTGTTTTCGGTTTCATTTTGATTTTTTTTAAGAGAAAAATAAAAATTTCATTAAACAAAAATAACTATTACAATCTGAGAGGTGACAAGATGACACCTCAGAAAAGAAACATACTGATCAACATTACAAGCTTGAATTCCAGGTACATTCCATAAAACTCTCCCCCAAATCTGCCGGGATAAACTGAGCAAAATCTGGGAACAGTAGAATCCAGTCCAACACTAATCTCCAACCGAAACCACCACCATCTCAAAAACTCTTAGCTTTTTTATTGAACAACCTTCTGTTCCTTTCGTTCCAGATTGCCCAACATAGCAAATGGAATTCATGTTCAAATTATCCTTGCTTTCCTGTATCCTCAGAACATTGGCCAACTAGGAAAAATTTTTCTACTGTGGATCTTGGTTGTAATTCTCTGACCCCAAGGAGGAAAGAAATTCCAGCAAAATTTGCAATCTTGCAAGAAAAGAAAATGGCCGATTGACTCCTCTTCCTAACAGCACAAGTAGCAGTACCTCTCCAAATTGGCGAATGGCAAATAGACGACCCAACAGCAATAACTTCACTCATTCTCCACTGCACTGATCTCTCCCCCAAATAAATCTCTTTCCTCATACTCACATCAAACTTCTCCGGTTTTGAACCATATTCTCCTTCTACTCTCCCTCAGTCCCCTCACATTCCAGCTTAGCACCTACATCTTTCTTCCTTCCTCCTACTACCTTTCGGAATTCAGAGCTTCTAACCCTTTCACCCTTATTCTTCTTCAACCAACAGCTCCTCTTCTCCCCTATCTTCATCCAAAATCCGTTATCTTTTTCCAAACTTTCTTTTCTTCTAATTTTCTCTTCCCTCTTTTTTCAAACTGTTCAAATGCAGCCCTTGCACCTTCCCCTCCCCAAAAGAACAGGGCCAACCGGCCAAAGATTTACCAAGTGCAGCACAAATAACAACTCTCCTTTTTATTCTTCTAATGAATTTGACCTTACATGCATTGTGAATTAGTACATGTGTACAAACATGTCTTTTTTTTTACAATATATTTTTGCCACGTGTTGAACCTTGCTTTAAGAATTGAGACCCATAAACCACTGTGGCAGGTCCGGATGTACCCCTTTCCTGAGAGTGGATATAGTTTACATGTGGAGGATGATTAATGAATACGAGATGTTTCTGATAACATACATTCGTAATCCTGAAATGGGGATCGTAGTTCTGATTACTGGTTCTTTTCAAGGTTCAAAGTATCGGTATGTATTGGGGGCTTCCTGATATGCCCTACAGGGGATGTTTTGGGGTCTAAGATGGTTCAGGGGTGGATGAATTTTAAATCGACCCCTATGAATCAGATTTGAAAAAAAAACTAAAAAAATAAAGAAACAACTACCATACACTTCTACTGGCGTATCGAGTGGATCTGCAACAAGTTAGAGCTCTAAATCAAATTCTGTAGTAGCGATGTTGTAAGACATCACCGGAAGTTCATCACTCATATCCAAAAGTCAAAAAACCTCTACAATGCACAAAACATTCGGGCACCCCAATAGGAGTGCAAGATAATAGAATATCAACGCATCAGTCCCTAGTGGACCGGGTGATCACCAAAATTATTTCATGGAACTCCAGACTTTTATCTCAACCAGGCCGTACAACCTTGATCCAGTCAGTCCTCCAAGCTATTCCAATTTGCTCCATGACTCATTCTTCCTCAAAGAACACTCTTGAAACTGAACAAGTTAATGAAGGATTTTTGGTGGAATGTGGGTGAAAATAAATCAAAACACACAATTCACTGGAACAAAGCTAGCCAAGCAAAGCAAATGAGGGGTTTAGGCTCCCGGAAAAGTAAGGACATGAATAAGGTAGTTTTTGGTAAACAAGCATGGAGACTCATCTCCTCCCCCCACACATTGTGGTGCCAATTCATTAAACAAAGGTATTTCCCAAGTCAAAGTTCATTCCAAGCCAAAAAAAAAAAAAAAAAAACCCATAACTCATCATTGTGGTGGCACTCAA
Source organism: Nelumbo lutea (assembly GCF_056320005.1). Taxonomy (NCBI): domain Eukaryota; kingdom Viridiplantae; phylum Streptophyta; class Magnoliopsida; order Proteales; family Nelumbonaceae; genus Nelumbo; species Nelumbo lutea. The sequence continues at coordinate 85,074,761 of NC_142684.1, read as the reverse complement.
CACTCAAAATTTTAAAAGAGTTACAACCAAATGTATTATGGCAAGTCTGTTATGGGAGGGACATCTCAGTTTTTTCAAACCCCTGGATACCAACTACCACAGGCGGTATTCCTCACTCAAAAGACCCAACCCTTGTGACTTATAATAGCCAATATGTTTCATCTCTGTTAAACCTGGACCGGAGTTGGAACCACCTTATCTTGGTCCAGCTTTTTGATGAACAAGCCTGTTCACATATTCTTCAAATTATCCCCAACATAGAATCCAATCATGATAACATCTTGTGGAAATGTAACACTTGGGAGATTTATACAGTGAAGTCTGCGTACAAATCCTTTGAAACCCAACAACCATCATCCTCTCAATCATATTTCCCTTGGAAAGTCTTGTGGAAACTGAATATCCCCTACAGATGCATACTGTTTGTTTGGAAAGTGGTGTGGAATGGCCTTCTGACTCGCAACAAATGCAAGAAATGGCTCCCTCCCTCTGAAAAGCTAACAAAGAAACTGCTCAACACATTCTCTTTACATGCCCCTTCATTAGGGCGGCCTAGTGTGAAACACAGGAAAGACTGAACCCCGATGGCATTAACAAGGAAGAGGAAACTTTTATTTCCATAAAAAAGTGGTGGGACAGGCTTAAAACGAATTTACCATCACATGAGGTTAGTGATCTTGTTGGTAAAGGCTGCACAATTTTATACATTCTCTGGAGGGTTAGAAATGAAATCATTTTTGAACACAAAAACATCATCCCAAGGGATATTATACTTCGAATGTGGAAGTATCGGACCAATCAAGGATAGTGCATGGAAGTTGAAAGAACACCACCCGAACAAACATGACAAGGAACACTCCCGCCTCACTACACATTGATGGATCGTATGATTTACTCTCAGGTCTTGCAGGACTAGCTATCATCATGTAATGTCCCGGCGGAGGCACAAGTCTTACTGAAGGAGAGCCATGTTGGGCCATTAACAATTATGATGCAGAAATCCGAGCCTTAATCCAAGGCTTAAAGGCAGCCAACCAGAACAAGATATCAAAGCTAAAGATATATAATGACTCTTTGTAAAAGTGGATTGAACAGTTACATTGCACACAGTTGATAAGGCTTTTATCTACTTTTGAACAACTTATCTTTGTACATATAAATAGAAACTATAACAGGGCTACTCACACGTTGGATTATCTAGCATGCAAAGGTTAGGTTAGGATAAAAAATAACTGAGTGTTATCTCCAATTGTACAGCTATCTTTGCCTTAATGTCAAGTTTGGCTGCTTTTCCTTTTGTCAAAAAAAAAATGGTAGAGTGAAGCTTGAATTGCTGATTGCTCCAACTCAAGCTCGGCCCAAGTCTTTGGTAGGTTTGTCTTGCTGCAACTTCGGGTTGTTCTTGGGTTGAATTCTAGGCAAATCTGACCCAAGTAGATTCTGACAGTTCGAAATCAATGGGTCCGAATCCGAAACAGACAGCATTTGCACGTATCTAGACTCTAGGCACTCCATACGGGAGATTCCCAACTGTGAACATTTGATTTGGTTGATTTCCTCTCTCAGTCTTTCTCTCTCTTGGCTGCAACATTTGGTTGATGATAAACCACGTGGACCAACTGTGCAAGATTTGGTTGGTTGTCTTGTCTGTCACTGAATAGGTGAATAAAGAGATATAAAGACCATCGGTTTTCAGTAGTAATCAATATTGCATGTAATATCAGATTATCAGACCCACGGTCACTGTCAGGTTTTCCCCAGTTAACCATGGGCCAGTGCCCAAAGCCGCTCCATACAAGTGATCGCAGTTTAGCCTTTCTAGTAGAGCTGCAGCGCTTTCGGTCAGAGTCGTCAGACCCTCTTCCTGTCTTCCAGTCTCCGGGAAATGGATTTGAAAGTTCTCTTCCGCTTTTATTTTTCTACGGAAAATGGATAGTCAGAACCGGAATGGCCACTCTCCGGACAATCAAACTAACCTCTTCTGAGTTCTGTCTGTGTTGGGGTTTGGGTGTTTATAGTTTCGTCAATCACTTCTTCCAATTTCAATGATCTGTCTAGCTTAGTCAACGATGTTTTCAGTTTTCACAGGCCACCATTTGCCTAATTATTAATTACTTCACTAATAGCAACGGTCTAATGGATAAGTGGTGAATGGTTCTTTCATCAAACAGCTAATCAGACCCATCACACCTTTGTAATGTAATCCCATCGGAATTGGATCAAATCTAGGCATTACATTCGCGTCCAATCTAAGTTGACCCAATTCATAAACCCGAATCAACTCGGAAAACTGGATTGGATTGGGTTGAGTGATAAGTCAACCCATTGATCCAATGGTTAGGTCTAATTTATATTATTTATGTATTGTTATAAGTTTTTATTCTATTATTTTTATGTTTTAAATTTTAAGATTAATTCTTTTAATTTTGATATTTTTCATGTATTTCTTTATTATTTTTTGAAATTTATATTCTTTTTAAAAATGACCCAAATTGATCATGGGTCAACCCTAACTCGAACATTTAGAATTAGGATCTAGAACTTGTTTAACCCGAAATCAACACAGTATCTTTAACTCCACCCGAACCCCACCATCAACACAATTGCCGGTAAGAGTATAAACAGTATTCAAAAATTCGAATTCAAATGGAATTTGAATAATTCAAATATTTCCATGGTTGAATTCGGATATAAAAAATATACCATTTAATTAATCGAATCAAATTCGAATATAGGTTGATTTGATTCGTTAATTATTCGACCGACCGATTATAAGTATTTTAAATATGTAAATTATATATAATACATGTAATGTTCAGAAAAAACTGTGAACAGTCAATTGTTAGTCTTTATTATACCAATCATAATATTATTTTAAATATATAAAGTATATATAATATATGTGATATAAAAAAAAAAGGTGTCAACTGTCAGCATTTATCGTTTTGTCTGATTCATACTCAAAGGTTTCTGTCTAACTCCATATACATTTTTGACAAAAAGATGGATTTCTCTCATGACTCATTCTATTTTCCCTCGGTCAATGATCCCTCCACTGTCTCTTCTTTTAGGCTTCCCCATTCCTTTTACTCTGTGAAGTTTAAACGGAGGAATCACCGATCACCGATGCATATACATTGCCGGTAACTGCTATTTTGTGGAGGAGTTGCCGCTGCGTATAACATTACCCGCCACTGCTATTTCATGGAGGAGTTGCTGCTGCATATAATATTACCGGTTGCTTTTATTTTTTTTTCCCTTTTTTACACTTTTCATATACTCGCATAACATTTTCTACTTAAAACCCCTTTTCGTTTAACAGAAAAGCAAAGAGTCGACAACGAATTCGAATTTGGATATTCAACGCTTGAGACGAATTCGAATTCGATTTGTTAATTTTAAGCTCCGTAGGATATCAAATCGAATTCGAATAATTTATATTTAATAAGAATCGAATTCGAATATGACCCTATCCGATTCGAATCCGCTTCGTTTACACCCCTAATTGCCACGTCTACATCGCATTATTGAACCTTTTTTATCCAAATCCGATCGCAAATCGGATATGCCCGAGACGGACTCGGACCGGATTTGGATTAGTCCGCATTCAACTTACCGCACCTAAAAGTTAAAAAGACAAAAAAAACATTAAAAAAGTTTTAAAAAACTAATTACTTAACTTATAGATATATAATAAGTTAATAAATGTATATAAATATTAACTATATTTTTTTATAAATGAACTTATAGTTTTTTATCGAAAAAGCAACAAATTCGATCAAGCTTCACGACAAATAAAAAAACACTCATATTTCACAAAATTTTGAGATCAAAGAAAGAAATATTTCACAGCACCGGGTTATTTTTCGAAGTTTGTTGTTGATCCGCGCTTTGTAATTTGAGTCTCTCCCCGGATTCTACTCTAACGACATAACGAGTCCAAGTGCTCTCGGAAAACCTTCAACATGTCGGAGAAAGTGACAATTCCGGCCAAGCTGTAGTCGTCTTCAATGACCCACACGTAATTCACACGATGGGCCAGCGCCTGAATCATCACCGCCACCAGCGAGCTCCTTGGATGGCACACGATCGCCTCCGCTCTCCCCACCATCCTCGCCGAGTAACTTCCCTGCCGGCTATACCTGCGCGACCGCACAGGCGCCCTTGGCGACGACGAAGAGGACTCCTCGTCTGACGAACACGATGACGACGAAGACGGGGAGAATTCCTCCAACAACTCCAACATTCCTTCCAACTTCCTCTCTTTCAACCTTGCCTTCACCACCTGCACCAGGGCTTCCGGCAGACCGCCGTAGTCGATGTAAGCCATTAAATCGCCCGCTGAGAGGGTTGTAATTGCCGCTGCGACCGTTTCGTCGCAGCTTGCCAGGGTGTATGGGGAGATCTCCCCGATTAATTTCCCGTCATCATCTACGACGGCGACGGAGGTCTGCTGAGACAAGGAACTCGAAATTAAATCCACAGCGGAATAGGCCGGATCGTGATATTCGATGGCCAGGACTTCAGTGCCGATGATGCCGAGAGAATCGATCGACAGAGCCGGGATGGGTGAAAAGAGGCTGATGGAGCTCAAGAGGAACCGGATGACATCCTCTTGGGTGAGCCAGCAGAATTCACGTCCATTGTGTTGAGTGGGACCAAATGAAGATTTTTGGAGGAGCTTCTTCCTGCTGCTGATGCTGCTCTGTATTGGGACTATCAGATTCTGGGCGCCTTCCATTATAAGATCAATCACCTCTAATATGCTGAAAATTCAGGAAAAAATATCTTAATTTAGGGAAAAATAAAGAGCTTTAATGGGAAAAATACGTACGTTAAAAATAGAGTCCCGGACGAATATGGATTAAATTAAAAGGGAAAATATGTTAAGAATTTTAATAGCGAGTATGAAACAACTTAACGAAAAACGTAAAAAAAAGAACGAGATAAAATCCGCCAAACTAATAAGAAAACAAAATGAAGCTTGGATTTGCTTCCAAATGCGAACCTTGAATGACGCTCTACATGCCTCACTATTCCTGGTGGCTTCGTGAGAAGAACAGAGACCGGAGATTTAAGCGCAGAGGAAGGGGAAGCAAGTTTCTCCTCTTTACAGAGATAGAGGATCACATCGACCATGCAAAGCTTCCCGACACATCGACAATCCTCGAAACCGACTTTCGCATTCGAGGAGTGATCACAACTCCAAACGCTGATAAAGTTGTCACCCGACCCCTTGAGTATCAACAACGCATCGCTAACGGTGGAGGAAACGGAGAGCGATCTCAGCGCCGGCTTTCCAAGACAGAGGTCGGATACCTCGCGAGCCAACAAGCTAACTGCCATACAAGAGAAGAAGAAACTCTGAACAGAAGCCCTGCAGAAACAAACCTTAACAAGTATGCAGAACGAGACAGACCCTCGAAACGACGAGACTCGGCGATGGTAGTGGGAACCTGGAGGGTGTCATCGAATTGACGAAAGTGTGGGGTATTTATAGACGGAGTTTTACCGGGAACTGGATTAGCCGGAAGACCCTGTTCGCAAGATAATGCGGTTTAGAGAGCAGCGGGACCCGCCTTACCGTTTGGTTTGTATTGTTAAAAGAAAGAAATACAATAGCTTTGTAGTTTGTACTTTGTTGAGCGGCAAATTCGCTTGATTTTCCTGTTTTTGGGAACCGGACCAACTTTTTAGGGCGTAGCGTAACCTACAAGAGCACGAATTTACCAGGGCCGGCGCCGTTGGTTGAGCCGGTGGCTCGAACCACTTGAAACGGGTCGAATTCATGCATGGTTCGGTTGTTTTTGAAAGTTGGTTTTTGAAGTTGGATATCATTTCCAAAATTATGAATTTCCCGATGTTGCCATTTTTTTAATGGCTCTCTTAGTATGATAATTATGTCCAAAAGTCAAAAGGTTAAGGATTTTTTAGTTTTTTTTTTAACAGAGAGATCTAGGAATGGCAATGGGACGGAGAGCGGGGCACCCCCTCCCCGTCCCCACCTCAAAGTCACGATACTTTGTCCCGTATCCGTCTTGTCCCCGGTGGCGGGGCATCCATTCTCCATCGAAAATAGGGAGTCTCCAAATTTTCTCTGCTCTAAAGCAATTACTTAAAAAAATATCAATATTAAACCTAAAAATATTTTACTAATTTACCTTCAAGTTCAGGGCGGATTCAGGAAATTATATAAAACCCATCCCTACCCTGTACCTAGTTCGGAGAAAAATTATTTTCCCCGTTCCCGCCTCATCCTTCTTTAGGGTTGGAGAAAACCCGCTCTGTTCGAGGCAGGGCTGGGCGGGGCCCTGATTTTACGGGGGAAATTTCCTCCATACTAGAGTTTCGCAAAAATGAAGATCTCCCTTTTTCTTCTTCCCCATTTCTTTCAAAGCAGGTAAAACCAATCGTTGGTCTTACTACTACTACTATCACAAGCAAAATTGAAAAGGTTCAAATGACTCTAATTCCAACTTTCAAATTAATCAAACAATAATTATGTGCTTACAGTTAGTTAATCAAACCATGGGGTATTATTTGGAACCGAACTGATACTATCGGTTTTTAGAAAACTGTTAACCAGAATCGAATCGAAGCCAATCCATTAATCAATTGACCGGTTTGGTTAACCGTTGGTTCAGTTTGTCATTTCTTTAGTTTTTTATTTTTACAATATATATTATAAAAATAAATATATAATATATAATATATTATAAATATATATTTATATATATATAATGCACATTTATTAATTTATAATAAATAAAAATATATGTATGTTGATCATTTCGATTAATCACCGTCTATATTGGTTAACCGAAATTCAACCGATAATTTTAAAAACACCAAACCGATCGATTCAATTAATTGATTTTCGGTTCGGTTTCAATCAGTTTTTCGATTTTTTTATTCACCCCTAATACTTATTAAAATCCAACTCTGATTCTCATATGAACCAAACATGCATTTGGAATAAGTAATTTCCATTCTGATTTCAAAAGACTTCGGTTCCAATTCTCATTCTAATCGTGATCGTGAACCAGAAGGACCCTTAGGTCCAATAAGTGAGTACAAAATGGAGAAGTCATTCCAAAAGTTCAATTGGACTATTTTTTTAATAAAAATGGCTACATTGTCAATAAATTATCTCATACCTGGCGAGACATTCAATTCAATTAGTATTTTTGGATGCTGGTGAATGGTGATTTGGCCCGACCTAGTAAAAAAGGACACGTGAACACGACCTGACCAAAAAATGACAACTCATCCTGATAAGTTTGTTCGCAACAATTGGGCTTGCATATTCAGTCACCTCGGCACAAAGGCCGCCTCGGCTCAAGGCTCACCTCATAACAGGGCCACCTCGTCGCAAGTCTCACCTCGGAATCGAGGCACCTCGGTATCCAAGCCAGTTCGGAACTAAAAGACCAATGTACCAGTTCAGAACTAGCAACTCAAAGTGCCATGTAACTGACTCCCGCGTAACCAACTCCAGAGGTCTCTCCAACGAATCCCGAATCCCTCGAGATCATGATGAGTTAACAAACCCCGACTTTTTCGGGATCACGATAAGGACTTATCCTAACTCTGTCGTAATCAGAGGCGAAACGAGATAAGCCTTACCTGTATATTGCCCCTTCAAAAGCGAAGCGAGCTCCATCTCCACATCCCGGATATCCCGGAACTCTTTCGTGTGCCCCACGAACACTCAACTATATAAAGGCTCCAACCCCGATGGCATGAGGTACGCGTGATTTCTCTGCTCTCTAGTTCTCTAGCTCTCTACATTCTCAAAGTTATTCAGCTCGCATTAGTAACTTAAGCATCGGAGCGATCTCGTCGGGCTAGCCACCCCGGGTTCTTTGATCTTGTTCTACAGATTCGCCTAGCTTGCCGTTTGACTGGAAGCCAGATCATCCTCCAGAAGGGAGCAGCTAGATCGCGCAATATCAGATGTTAAAACCTCTAATAATCAGATTATATGTGTATTTCACCCCATTTGATATGATAAAATCTAAATTCAATTGTATCATTGTATGTAATATTACAATGCATATATAGATAGTATATGTACTATTTTATTAATTTTTTTCTAAATAGGATGAAACACAAATCTAATCTTAAATCAGAAATATGGAATAAGATTTGAAATTTCACTCAGAGGCCAAACCATTTTGCCCATAGTTCATAGGACACTGGTTTGACTATTCAGGTCGAATGGGTTAGACTATGTCACATCAACATTTTTCATGTATTTGCATATATGCGTACATAAGCATGCATTTTATCAATAAAATAATGTATAATTGTTTTAAAAATAATTAATAATGTATATATAAGTATTATTTTTTGTTTAATTATATTTTTAATTCAATTTAAAATTTTTTATTTGTACAAATGTTAAAAATTGGAATTTGAGGCTGAAAAAGTTTTTTTTTTGTGCAAAAATAACGGGCAAGGCACCTTCATCACCTTAGGATGCATAGATCTTGAAAAATTACCCTAAATAAATAAAAAACAATCACTTCAATCGAAAAACTGAACACAAAGTATGTGCAAATTTTTAGGTCATGGTTGCACATACATTGGGTGGCTAGCCCGACGAGATCGCTCCGATGCTTAAGTTACTAATGCGAGCTGAATAACTTTGAGAATGTAGAGAGCTAGAGAACTAGAGAGCAGAGAAATCACGCGTACCTCATGCCATCGGGGTTGGAGCCTTTATATAGTTGAGTGTTCGTGGGGCACACGAAAGAGTTCCGGGATATCCGGGATGTGGAGATGGAGCTCGCTTCGCTTTTGAAGGGGCAATATACAGGTAAGGCTTATCTCGTTTCGCCTCTGATTACGACAGAGTTAGGATAAGTCCTTATCGTGATCCCGAAAAAGTCGGGGTTTGTTAACTCATCATGATCTCGAGGGATTCGGGATTCGTTGGAGAGACCTCTGGAGTTGGTTACGCGGGAGTCAGTTACATGGCACTTTGAGTTGCTAGTTCTGAACTGGTACATTGGTCTTTTAGTTCCGAACTGGCTTGGATACCGAGGTGCCTCGATTCCGAGGTGAGACTTGCGACGAGGTGGCCCTGTTATGAGGTGAGCCTTGAGCCGAGGCGGCCTTTGTGCCGAGGTGACTGAATATGCAAGCCCAATTGTTGCGAACAAACTTATCAGGATGAGTTGTCATTTTTTGGTCAGGTCGTGTTCACGTGTCCTTTTTTTACTAGGTCGGGCCAAATCACCCTTCACCAGCATCCAAAAATACTAATTGAATTGAATGTCTCGCCAGGTATGAGATAATTTATTGACAATGTAGCCATTTTTATTAAAAAAATAGTCCAATTGAACTTTTGGAATGACTTCTCCATTTTGTACTCACTTATTGGACCTAAGGGTCCTTCTGGTTCACGATCACGATTAGAATGAGAATTGGAACCGAAGTCTTTTGAAATCAGAATGGAAATTACTTATTCCAAATGCATGTTTGGTTCATATGAGAATCAGAGTTGGATTTTAATAAGTATTAGGGGTGAATAAAAAAATCGAAAAACTGATTGAAACCGAACCGAAAATCAATTAATTGAATCGATCGGTTTGGTGTTTTTAAAATTATCGGTTGAATTTCGGTTAACCAATATAGACGGTGATTAATCGAAATGATCAACATACATATATTTTTATTTATTATAAATTAATAAATGTGCATTATATATATATAAATATATATTTATAATATATTATATATTATATATTTATTTTTATAATATATATTGTAAAAATAAAAAACTAAAGAAAGAAAAACCCAAATGGAAGAATGCAAAGAACAAAGCCTCGAGAAAACTCAAAAAACAAGCTCAAAAAAATTCGAAAGAAAGCCTCTCAGATAAAAAAAAAGAAAAAACAAGAAAGAAAAACCCAAATGAACGGCTCCCCTTGGAGCTCCCCGAAGGGAACCGCCTCAAAAGAAAACCCTAACGAACGCCTCCTTTCGAAAACCCTCCTCGCTCCGGCTCCTTTCGAAAGCCCAAATGTAGATATGACGTGGTTCAGATGAGGGATCGGGATTCGCATCACATAATCGGCGTGGAATATTCAGTGGTTTATCCAAAAAGAAAAAGGAATCGTTTGTTGAACACTTTCTTCCGGGAGAAAAACGTAGGGAATATGTGTTGAACATCTTTTTACATACCGCCATAAATAAAGGCACCCCGATCCCCGTGTTGTATGGTACATAATTACAACGTCAATTTCATATTGGTAGCTCTGGTCACTTTGAGTGGTGTAGATTTAGTAATTGAAACAACTTGAACGGTTGAGATCGGCCACCAGGTCGTCCTCAGTTGACCAGGACTGAGTGTCCACATCCGCCGTACTAAGAGAAGGAGAGTCCGTGCGAATTGACTCGTTAGTGACGTTCCACCACAACGATCTTTCCGCCAGGCCAAATATCTATGCTGTTGATGATCACAGAACATTCCAGCAGCTAAATTGATAGCACGTGTAAATACTGTGAAAAAAAAAATGTATACTTTTATGCTATGAGAACCAATCGTTACCACACCTCCCTTGAAATTAGAGGTTGAGGTTTTTCTATATTGTATAATTAATTTGAATCTAAGATTTTTATATATTTAATTTATTAATGATAATATAATTATGGGATTTTTACTATTCAGTCCATCTTCAAAAACCTTATCTTCATCGTAATTAGTGGGTATTTATAATTTTGAATTATTGTAGATATGTAGTTGAATTCAAAATTTTGAGATGGAGTGCTGTCAACTTATCTCTATAATTTTTTTATATTTACTTTTACAAATTTAAATTACTTTTATGAATTCGACTAGGGTATCATTAGGATGTTAGTAAAACAAAGATTTTATCAAAATATAATATATACTATCAATCAATCAATATCATAAAAGTGATAACCAATCAGATGAATTCTATTAAAATTCACCGGTGGGTTTGATTGGTCAAATCCCTATCCATATCATGTGTTTCGATCATCAAAAATTTTTCTTACTTTTATATAAGTTTAACAATATCTTAATCAAATAAGATTGAGATTGCATTCATTCAGATATCTAATATATAAAGGAATCAAATACGACCATATATCTAGAATTTTGATCAAATCAGGATTCGGCCTCTCAAATTATTGTTGGATCCAATCCCTCTTGCATTCCTATCAAATTGGAGCCAGGTCCCACACTACATGTAACTCTTATGTAGTCATGTGTTTGAAGGATACATCATGAGGGTAAATAATAGAATACCCCAACCATAATTCTTTATCACAAGAGTTACAAGCAATAAAATGAGCTACCTTGTTTGAAAGGAGGGGAACTGGCAGCAGAACTTGAAATGCAATATAACAGATTTTTTTCCCAGCATTTTGGCCATTCAGAACTGCTTGTGCTTCAGAAAAAAGGAGACCGTGGCATCAATGAGGGTGATGGGATCTGCTCCTCACAAATGGACGCCTCACATGCACATCCACCATGCATTAGGAACATCTTCCATGAATATTTATTAATAAGTACGGGAGATGTTCTCAATGCATGGTAGGATATGCGTGTGAGGTGCCAGGTGTGAGGAGCAGATCCGGTCTCTCAATGAGGTGGAAGAAGTTGCCAAAAACTTCTTGATTAAATAACCCATTATATTTGTATGTATCTGCAATAAATCATGTTACATTTCATAGATAAATAAAAGGGTAAATTATAAGACCCCCCTGTACTGTGGGGTTAGTGACAAATACCCTTGAATTTTTATGTTGTGAAAAATGCCCCCTTGGCCGTTAAATCAAGTAATGAAAGATGTTAAATTATCAAAATATCCCATTAAACTTTTCAAATTTTCTTTTTTTTTGCCATTTCCTCTTAAAACCTAGCTGACCCAAAATAGGAGTCCGGATCTCCTATGCAATCCTCCGAGTTTCCTGTACATCAAATAGGAGTAATAGATGTTTCAAACGTCCTCCCATTCTGTTTTTAATATATTAAAATATTATGACATAAAAAACACGAGTTCCGACTTCTAACTTCCAACCTCCGATTCTCATTATAAGCTGAATACTAAGCCGAAAAGACCTCGAATAGGAGTTCCGACTTATAAGAATTGAACACCTGAAGCTGAGACACTCTTTATAAATTTTACTTCCTTCGACCCAAATGATTTTGTCAGCTCAAACTCTAAAATGCCTGTCTGAATCCAACGTCATGTATTGATCATTGATGACGCAACGGGCACGGGTATATAAAATCTGCAGTGTTTGGGTCAGTAGACTTTGAGTACAAAGCCAAACTTCCATTCAATTCAAGAATCTCACATAGCTCAGTTTGTTCCCTGTGGAGGATTAACAAACTTTCTTAGTAACAACAAGTGACAAAACACGATTCCAATTGATAATCGTGTAAAAGTCAGCTAGTAGTCTCAGCTTCAGGTGTTCAATTTTGGAAGACGGAAGTTGAATTCTTACTGGTGGTTTTTTCTAATTAGTTTATTATGTAAATTCTTATTTTTTATTTGAACGAAATAGTATAAAGAAATCATAATCCATATTTTTTATTTATTTTAAAATTTTAATATATTAAAATAGAATGGGATGATGTTTGAAACGTCTTTTACTCTTAACGGCTCACTGGCACATGTGAAATTTAAGCATGGGAGAATGTTGAAATGACACTTTGATAGAGGTGAAAAGTGGGTTGTGCCTGCTCGTGGGCGGCCCATGCAAAGTGCAGGTCGTCACGGGCTGTGCCGCCCTCCCTAGTAAAAATTTTGGGGTCGGCCCAACATGGCTTATAGCCCATGCCCGTGTCGTGCTATGCTGTGGGCCAAGCCTTGGGCCAGTTCAGCCGTGCATCGGGCCAAAGTTATTTATTTAAAAAAATGACAAAAAAAACTTAAAAACTTAATTTTATATGAATTTTGTGTATAAAATTGCTTATATATGCAATAATTAAATAAATTAGTACAACAAAATTAAAAAAAATATTTATTTTATTAGTATATTATATACTATACATTATTATATAATTATAATTTATATAATATTATATAACTATATACAAAATTTATATAAATATATATATCAAATATATAATATATATAAAATATATATGCGTTGTGCTAGGTTGTGCCATGCCAGCCCATTGACCTAAAACCCCAGGCCTAATAAGGCCCGCATGGTCCCACAGCACAGCCGGTTTATACCTCTAAATTCTGTTTTGATGTATAAAAATCTCTTTAAAAAGGACAGTGAGAATTCACATCAACGCCCTAAAAAAGAGTGCCCCACGATAGCACATCCCAACCTGGTTGAGAAATCTCCCGTTGGTGATAATATGGAAGATGATTAGACATCAAGGGCATGTTCCCAATACAAGGCCGAGATGTGACGTGAGGCATTGTGGGACGCAGATGTAAACTCGGATTATGCACGAGATCCGGACTCCAAAAATAACGGCTCCCCTTCTTAGGCTTCCTATGGAATGGGTAGTGAAGAGGCCTCACCTAGACGAAAATGAAGAACAGCTTCACACATTTGATGCCATACCCGTGCACGCCCACCACGTCAAACGAAGCACTGATGGGTACAAATGATTCTAAGTAATACAGCGGTGGGTACTGAAACGAAGGCACTCCTTCATCATGGTCATTAGGGCTGTTCACAAAAAAATTCAAACCGATCGATTCGGCTCCATTCAACTTGATTTGGTCGGTTTTTCTTTATCATCACTCAGTTTCGGGTAGGAAAGATGGATAAACCGATAATTCGGTTCAGTTTCAGTTTTTATGTGTTATTTATAAATATATTCTCACTAAAATATTATATATAATATGTATTTTTGAAATATATATTTCAATTTTAAATGTATTTTCAATAAATAAATTATCACTGAAATATTATATATAATATATATATTTCCGACATATACATGCATACATATATATATATATATATATATTTAAAGCTAAAATATATATTTCGGAAATGTATATATTTAAACTAAAACCGACCTAAACTAACCAGGTTGGTTTTGCTTAATAGAGGGTCAGTTTCAGTTTAATCTTTAGGTAAATCAACCAAGTCAGGTCACTTGAAAAAAAAAAAAAACTAGTAAATTGACCCAATCCAACCCGTGAATAGCCCTAATGGTCATGATGTAATGGGGGATATGGATAACATACCTATGTTTCTTTCCTCTGAAATGGACCTTGCAAAATTCGTTGTCTACATTGAGTCATTACATTAGAATGTAAAGAGGACTCTTTCGGCAAGGGGTTGGGACTAGTGGTGTTTGGTTTGAAGGAATAAGTAGTGAAAGGAAGGGAAAGGTAGAGAAAGGGTAAGCAATATAGAAGGTACCGGTTTGGTTTTGGTTAACCAATATAGAAAACTGGTGGTTAACTGAACCAACCAGTATACATATATTTTTATATTATATTTTTTATATATTATAAATTTATAAATATGCATTATATATATAAATATATATTTATAATATATTGTTTATTATTTAAAATAAAATAAAATATTTTATTTATATTTATAATTTATATTATATACTTATTAATTTATATATATATTTATAATATATATTGTAAAAATGAAAAAACCAAAAAACCGATGAACGAAACTGATGGTTAATTAAACCAGTCAACCAGTTAATCGATTGGCTTCGGTTCGGCTTCAATTACCAATTTTTGGAAAACCAATAATATCGATTCAATTACAAAAAAAAAAAAAAAAAGCCCAGGAATCGATTACACCCCAAAAACCTATACAAGATTTATAGGTTTCCCTACCTTTTCCTTGAAACCAAACATAGCCTTAGATTGTAAAGAGGAAGAAAAAACGGGCTGCTGCTTTGTAAGTGGAAGGGTGACAGCTTCTGGTAATCTCCATTAGTATTTTCTTGGTGCCAATCGCCCATGTCATCCAATGCTTCAGGATCAGCTGAAAACCATGGAATTACAACTTACCGAGTACAAAACAATACTTGAAAAAAAAATGAAAGAATTTACGACATAGAGATGTGGAATTTGGTACATTTGATATTCTGCTAAAAATAGAGAATTTACCATCAAACAAAACATACAGAGGTACAAAAAATAGGAAAAACTTATAGCTCCATAAAAGGCGTCTGACACTTCTATTTCCACCATCCTCCTCCAACTGATGAAGATATAAAGTCATCACCAATTCTTGTAATTTAGAGAAGTACATCGCATCGGTACTCTGTATTGATCTACAACGGTAAAACCCCATATGCTATTGTTGTAGTGGTATTGTAATCCCTTTTCATTTTCTCCTGCACATATTGCCTAATTAGAACATGCTATCAATATGTAATATCTCTTCTCTTCTTATGATTGCTTATATACCTATTCCTTTGCATTTACTTCACGATGATTTGAAACAAAAATAATAGTTCGTTGTGGTCCTGCCCTGCAGTTTGAGCAAGTGAATTGGTTTTGTTTACCCATCGAATCTAAGGCTTATCCCGGAGCTTCTATTTCTTTATTTAAGTTGGTATCGGTTTTTACTTTTGTCCTTCTTTCAGAAATTTTTCTCATCCTCCTCTTCAAAAGAAGACTAGAAAATAAAGAGCAAACATGGGAATAGAGGTACGTTAGAATATTTCTCTGGTTTATTGAGTAGTGTTCACAAATAAAAGAAAAAGAGGCAGCTGTGGACTGTGGAGCTTAAAGTTAGGATAGACTGTGAGGGTTGTGAATTCAAAGTTAGAAAAGCCCTCTCTTCTCTCATTTTTCTCTACCTCTCACTCCCTTCTTCCCTCTTTTCCTATGCTCCTCTTCCAATCCCATTCTCTACAATGGAGTCAACTAACATCATCATCACTTTAGTCCCAGGGCAAGCATTCAAATGGGAATGGTACAAAGTGTAAAAAAATAAGATGATTTTATAAATTAAAAAAAGAAGTAAAATAAATTAGAAAAGTGTAGTTTGGGCATTTATAAAACTTTAAACAGTCGGATAAAAATCTTTTTTGAAGTTAACTAATAGAATGCTAACAAAAGGGGGTCTTTGTCTAACAGCCAAAGTTTAGGGGGTCTTTATCACAAAAAAAAAGTACAGTCTTTGTCACTAACCCCATAGTACAAGGGTCCTTGTAATATACCCTAAGGCCTTGTTCATTTGTAACATTGCAGCTTATTTGTGTAAGTGCATTTACCCATGTCCTTTTGATTTTTAGGATTCCCAAGGTAAATAATAAGATGACATTTCTACCCACAAAAAGTAACTATTAAAACTAGTAAAATGGTCCCATCATGTTTTGTAAAAATTTCTCTCAATTGAGAAAATTACTTACCCTCTAGGGAGATCGATAAATTTTACCCAAGAAATAAGGATAACTTTACTGTGAAGCCCATTGCTTAATGCAAAAAAAATATAGAAAAATTGGTTAATGGGAAAAGTTGCCCATTAACAAACTTTCTCATGCATATTTACCTACAAACGAACAGGGCCTAAATAAAAGGGTAAAATACAAAAACCTCCTATGAGATTTTTGACAATCATAAAAACCTCTCCTTAAGGTTTATTTTAACAACAACTGATGAAGGAAGATTTGGCCCGACCTCACAGCTACGCTACACGTGACAAAGGCGACAACTCGACGCAAAAGCAAGCCTAAGGCGCGAGCGCCAAGGGGAGAAACCAGCAGTCCGAACTCCCTACCAGGGGCCCGAACTCACCATTGGCCCGAAACCGCAGTAATCCGAACTAGCCTGCATGTAACAGTTTGGGACATACTTCGTCGAACTGGCATGCCTTTTAACAATTCGGGACATACTTGACCGAACTGGCATGCCTTAAAACAGTTCGGGATACACCTCGCCGACCTGGCCTGCCTTGTAACAGCTCGGGATACACCTCACCGAACTGACCTGCCCTATACATACCTCCGAACTCAAGACTTTGCCTCGCTCACCACTCCACATCGCCCTCAGGGCACCAAAACCAAGTAAACCGCACTATGCCTGACACCAAGGAAGTTCGTACCCAAGGGCGGCGCACCTGACTGACTTGGATCTAATGCTTGACGGCCGCACTCTAAATGGCCACCTGCCACCGCCTCCTGACACTGCCATCTCCAGAGAGACGGTTAGGTAGTGACGGTTCTGTCCCGGTAGAAAGGACGATGCCCGAATTGACAGACGCAAGGGTAATCATACACGATCTGACAAGGGCCTCGGAGCGAGTGCGCAAAGTGATTATAATAGGCCCTTGCCCCCAACAAGCAAGGTATGTGAACTTTGCACTATCTGGTCCACACTTTGCCTTTGAGAGATTACTAACTTGAGCTTTGGAGTTATAACACCGGGTTCCCCCTGGAGTTCTCTCATCTTTCTCGTTTCAGGCTCCCCGACGCTCCAGCTTAGAGGTGAATTTGTTGACGGCTAAGATCGGTCGAATTATGCTCCAACAATTGGCGCTGTCTGTGGGAACACTTCTAAAAGCCTCCCTCTAAATCTCTTTTACCTACCCTTCTTTCAAAAACTCCAATACCCACTCCAACACCAAAATGGCCTCCTCTAGCAGTGCCGGACGTGGAACCGAAACAGACACTACCGGAGAACAACTTCATGTTTCGGTGGTGTGCATTGGGTAGTTCACCATCCCCCTTTCAGTGGATGGGATCCCAAGTTTGAATGTGCCACAGGCGGTGGCACCTCTGAACACTCCCTCGCTAAACATTCCTCTTCCACTCCCCATCGAAACGAACTTCGCGGAACCAGCTGTTGTCCCACTGGCAGCCTGCCAAAACCAGATAGATGATCTGATGCAATGCATGCGGGCAACGCAGGCCCAAATCCAGCAATTCCAGCAGCACCAACTGCAGCAACACCAGGTGTTGCACCACCTCTCCAAACACCATTATCAACAACAATTCCCTCAGCTACCCTTGAACCAGCCACTGCTCCCCCCCCCCCCCCCCGACACCCTGTTTCAAAGCCGAACAAGGCCTCCCCTCAAGGTGGACGACCTCACCAAGGAGAGGCTTCCCGACCACAGAACCCCCCTAATAGTCAGGCTTCGTCCCCAAGCCGAAAGCAAAGAAAGATCACCCCCGCCTCGCAGCTCACGGGTGGGTCAAGAACCTCACCAACAAAGTGACCTCGGTGCTCCAAGCCCGAGTTCCCACTCACGGAGAACGGCTTCAATGCTTAGCAGTAGGCCAGCATTTCGGTCCCATTGAGCTTGGCAACACGGAGGCAAGCAGTGCCAGCACCAGGCCCACTCAAAGAAGGCGCCGGTGAAGTCGCCGAACTGCTACCCCTGTGCTACTCGAGCTCAGAGGCAAGGAAGAAACGAGCTCGGGCGAGGTAAAAACCGTCCCCATTCTCTCAGTTCCTTCCCCCCTTTCAGCAGAACTTCTGGCAGTCCCTTTGCCTAGAGATTTTAAACTCCCATCTCTGGACAAGTATGATGGGTCCTTTGACCCCAATGACCACATCGACGCATTCCAGTCGCAAATGCACCTTGTGTATGTGTGTGGCCTTCACCACCACCTTTAGAGGGGTGGTCCACACCTAGTACCGGAACCTAGCTTCCGGATCAATAAGAAGTTGGGCCCAGTTCGTGCAGATCTTCACTGCGCACTTTGTTACCAGCAAGAGGTGCCCCAAAACCAAAGAAAGCATCTTCGGGGTAATCCAAAGAGAGGGAGAACCGATCCGGAGCAACATCAAGCGGTTCAATGAAGCATGCTTGCAGATCCCTCGGTTAGACCCCACGGTACAGCTCACCGCGGCCAAAAGAGGGGTGACGCACAAAGAATTCAAATGGCACATGGTGGCCAGCCAGCCAGCAACTGTGGCCAACTTCCTCAAGCTCGCGGACAAGTTTATGAGAACAAAGGAAGAGTTCAACCAGAGAAACGAAGGCGGGGTTGAAAAAAGAAAAAGAGAAGGCGAGCCCTCCAACCCTAGCGAAAGAAGAGGCCATAACCGAGAGGCGAAGCCAAGCTAACCGTCCCGAGCTCCCTTAACAGTTTAGACGAATTACACTCCATTGAACACAAAGCGGACTGAGATCCTGATGACGATCAAGGACGCCCTTACGTAAAGTGGCCACCTCGCCTGAAGAGCAACCCCAACGAGAGGAACACAATTTTATATTGTAGTTTTCATAAAGATCACGGTCATAGCACCAAGCAATGTAATAATCTCCGCGACGAGATAGAATGACTCATCCGTCGCGGGTACTTAAGAAATTTTGTACATTATGACAATAGTAATAAAGCAGATCAACAAGGGGAACACGGGAAGAATGTCCCCGAGCCGAGCAACAGACCGATCGAAGCCTTGCAGCGACCTCCCCCAGAAGAAAGGCCAGTTTGGGGAACCATACACGTGATAGTGGGCGGTTCGGTGGTGGCAGGATGCACTTCGGCGGCAGCAAGGACGTCAGTTCGCGAAGCAGCCCGAGAGGAGCAGAACCCTCCCAAGAGGCTGAAGAAGGAAGAACCAATCTTTTTTACAGAAGACGACGCGCGAGGTGTTCACTACCCCCACGACGACGCGCTCGTCATAAAGCTAAGGATCAACAACTTCGAAGTCCGACGCGTATTGGTAGACTCAGGCAGTTCGGCGGACATCCTATTCAAATTGGCGTTTGACCAATTGCAGTTGCAGAAAAGCGATTTGAAACCCACTCACACTCCTCTTGTAGGCTTCAGCGGAGAGGAAGTCAGGCCCTTGGGAAAAATAATAGTACTTGTGGAAGTCGGCACATGGCCGTGCGCGGTAAGACTCAACCACGATTTCCTGGTGTCGCGACCCCCTTCCCATACAATGCCATAATAGGGTAACCAATTACGCATGTTCTGCGTGCGGTGGTTTCCACCTATTATCTGGCAATGAAGTTCCCCACGGACTTCGGTGTGGGGGTAGCGCGGGGCGACCAACTTGAGTCCCGCAAATGCTATGTTGCCGCCCTAAAGAGAAAAACCAAGGCAGCCGACGACCTCGAACCAGAGTGACCTGCGGTGCAGGGCGAGGAACGAGCTTCGCCCACTGAGGAAACAGTCGCAGTCCCGACCTTGGCTATAGATCCGGTGTGAACACTACAGATCGGTGCCTCCGTCAAGGAGCCTTTGCAAACTGAACTGGTGAGTTTCTTACTCCAAAATTTAGACATTTTTGCATGGTCCATGGCAGATATGCCCGGTATTGACCCTGGCCTTATAACTCATAAGCTTAACATTGACCCTGTAGTCAGACCCAATAGACAGAAGAAACACAACTTAACCCCGGAGCGCTGGAGGGCAGTCGACAAAGAAGTCGAAAAGCTCCTCGCAGCGGACTTCATAAGGGAAGTTCATTACCCGAGCTGGGTAGCCAACCCAGTGCTGGTGAAAAAAGCCAATGGCAAGTGGCGCATGTGCGCCAACTACACCGACCTGAACCAAGCTTACCCAAAAGACTACTTCCCCCTGCCCCGAATTGATCGCCTAGTGAACGCGACCTCGGGACATGAGCTGCTAAGCTTCCTGGACGCCTACTCAGGCTACAACCAGATCAAGATAGACCAGTCCGACCAAGAAAAAACCAGCTTCATTACCGAGTTCGGCCTGTACTGTTACAAGGTCATGCCCTTCAGGATAAAGAATGCTGGTGCGACCTTTCAAAGATTTGTAAATAAACTTTTTCAGCCTTTAATTGGCACGAAAATCGAATGTTATGTAGATGACATGGTCGTCAAAACACAGTTTTCGCGATAATTAATAAAAGACTTGGATTTTGCCTTTCAAATTCTGCGTCAATATAACATGAGACTAAACCCAAACAAGTGTGTCTTCGGTGTCACCTCAGGTAAGTTTCTAGGGCACATTGTTAATCGGCGTGGTATTGAGGCCAACCCGGTAAAAATAAAGGTCATCCTTGATATGAGACCACCTCGGAAAGTAAAAGAAGTTCAAAGGCTAAACGGCCGCATAGCCGCTCTGAGCCGCTTCATGTCCAAGTCGGCAGACCGTTGCCTGCCTTTCTTTAATGCAATCAAAGGCAAAGGGTTCGAATGGACCCGAGATTGCCAGCTCGCATTCGACAAGCTAAAGACTTACCTCGCCATCGTACCAACCTTAGCCAGACCCGAGGAGGGCGAGGTTTGAGAACTGTACCTCTCGGCGAGCGACGAGGTGGTCAGTTCGGTATTAATAAAACAAGTAGACTGGGTCCAGCGGCCCGTCTATTATGTTAGTAAAATTCTGCAGGGAGCAGAGACGAGGTACACGTAGATAGAGAAAATAGCATGCGCACTGGTGATATCAGCTCGGAAACTCCGCCCGTACTTCCAAGCTCACATAGTCGTCGTTTTAACCGACAAACCCCTAAGGCAAGTCTTGCTGAAGCTCGAGGTCTCCGGTAGGCTGACGAAGTGGACCATCGAACTCAGCGAGTACGATCTCCAGTACAAACCATCGAACTCGCCGAGTGCACTTTCAGCCACGAAGCCCAACAGGTTGAGTCTGAGGTCCCCAGTTTGGGCGAACCTGGAACTCCCGAGCTAATAGAGTCTGAACCCCGTGAAGTAGCAGCTAGTGTGGCATCTCTCTTGGTCAGGCGAAACGCGAACTGGGATGAGGAGACCTGGATCCTTCACGTAGATGGTTCCTCGAACCAGCAAGGCAGTGGGGTTGGAATAGTCTTATGTGGCCTGGACGGAACAAAATTGGAATACGCACTACGCTTTGAGTTCGCGGCATCTAACAACGAGGCAGAATACGAAGCACTGATAGCCGGGCAGAACTTAGCGCAAAAGGTAAGAGCAAAGCACTTGGTCATCTGCAGCAATTCCCAGCTCGTGGTCAACCAAGTTACGGGCGAGTATGAAGCACGCAAGCTCTCTATGATCGCATACTTGGCAAAAGTAAGACAGGCCTTGCTTAGCTTCCAGTCACACTTCATTAGGCAAATCCCGAGGTCAAAGAACACTGAGGCCAACGCTCTGTCCCGGTTAGTCAGCACAAGTCACAACATGAGAACCGTGTACATAGAGGATTTACCTTGGCCTAGTATTCTCGGGGGGGGGAGGGGGGCAGAAGAGGTCGCTCCCGTCCTCGACCCACTCGCGAGCTTCTTGATAGACGGAACCCTCCCTACAGAATGCAATGCGACCAAGAAGGTGCAGTGCCAGGCATCCAAATACGTCATAAAAGACGAATGGTTATACCGACGGTCCTACATGCTCCCCTACTTGCGTTGCCTTCGACCTGCCGAAGCCGAGTTCGTACTCCGTGAAACTCATGAAGGTCTGTGCGGCGGACACCTGGGGGGCAGAGCACTCGCCCAAAAAGCACTTCGACAAGGATACTACTGGCCAACGATGAAGGCAGAAGCAGTCGAGCTCGTCAGAAAATGCGACAAGTGTCAGAAGCACGCCAATATCCACCATCAGCCTGCTTCCGACCTCAAATACCTCGCCAGCCCATGGCCCTTTGCACAATGGGGCATCGACCTCCTGGGGCCATTCCCGCCAGCAACAGGTGGAAGAAAATTCCTAGTTGTTGCAGTAGATTACTTCACGAAAGTAAGGAGAGCGCTCGGGGGGGCATACGAGCTCGAAACCTTAGAAGGCAAACAAGTACCTCGAGCGTGGAACATTGTGAACTTAAGGCGATACTACCTATAAACCGCCAAGTGAAGTGGACGAAATCTCTATAAGGTCCTAAGTGCCATGATGCAAAGCCAAGAGGAACCTTGACGTAAACAAGCAAAGAAAAGTCGGGCATATTATCAGCTCGGCAAAAAATCAGTTCGCTGCAAAAGCCTTAGCACCGAAACAGGTCGCGTAAGTACAATAACCCGGACAAGAAAGTAGCATATTATCAGTTCGACAAAGAATCAGTTTGGGAAAAGAAACACTTAGGCAAAAAGTTTGTCTATTGCGGTGCAAGAAACAGGAGTACATTGGCCATCAGAAGGCACTTCAAAAAAAAAGTCTTTACATTCCCGGAGCTACTTCTTCGCCATCAGAAGGCACTTCAACAACACCCGAAGGCCCTGCCTCTCCTTTAGAGTTCGGCTCGCCATCGGCAGCATTTGCCATCTCCTAAGTTATACGCGAAGTGGATATGGCACTAACATCGAGGTTGGTGTACGTGTTCCGAATCATCCACTGACTCAGCTTGAACCCCCTTCTATAAGAATCCACCATCAGATCGTCAAAACGTGGAGAGGCAATATAGTCTTCAACGGCCTTCTTCTTGGCATCTTCAATGCCTTGGGAAAAAATCTACGTTTTCTCCCTGATGTCCTCCTGAAGATATTCGACTTGGTGCTGCAAGTCCAACTTCAAGTCCGCCATGTGCTTGACGACTACCCCCATGGCCTCGGCATCATGCTGAGACATCGCCTGCCTAGCCATGGCGACGCGAACAGCTTCTTCGACAGCATGAACGGCCGCCTCAGTAGCTCGGGTATTTGCCTCGGCGGCACGAAAAGCCTCTTCAGTAGCATGGGCGGCAGCTCCAACAGCTCGCGCCTGTCGCGAACTCCTCTCCACTTGGGCTGCTAAGGCGTGAATTGAAGAACTCACCTACCAAAAGAAACAAGTGAGCAACAAGAAAAGCGATAGAAAAAGAAGAAGGCAGACGAAATCTGACTTACCACCATAGCATGTGTTTTGGCACGGCAGGTGACCTGATTCAAAGGAAGATCGGTCCACGCCGCGATCTCCTTGGGGAAAGTAGTCTCCCTACTCTTCTGAAGAGCGTAGTTCAGCGTCAACACGCTCCTGAACTCCCCTTGAGCTCCCGAGCCCGAGGGCCTAGCTCGCGTATGAGTGGACCCAGAGTGAGCAGGAGCACTGGAGTAAGCAAGAGCACCCGTGTGAGTAGTCTCAGCATAAGGCACCCCGACCGCTTCATGCATCGGTGGAGTCACCTCGGGGTCCCTGGGCAGATCCTCCGGCATGTGGCTTTGAACTTGATGCTCCTCATCCGGGAGTAGCTCGATACGAGTTCGCTTGCGACCCGCTTCCTCCTCTTCATGCGTTGGAACAGGCGCCCCCCACGAGTTCTCTCTCCATCCATCACACCTGCAGAAACGAGTTCGACATCAGAAAAAATGAAGGAACAAAGCAAACAATAAACTGTAGAACTAGAAACCTACCCGAACTCAGGCCGACCGCGATAAGCTTGGCCTCTGTTAAGTAATGATGGCACTTTAAACCTTGTCGTGCCCATTGCCGGAGGCCCTTCACCGTCTCTTTGTCAAGAGTAACACCAGAATCAGGAGCGGCCTCACCCCACCCGGTCTGAAAGGGCCATCCTTGTGCACTTCGCACACCGAAGTAGTCCTGCTTCCACGCCGGGACCTTATTAGGAAGATCGTGCAGAAGCTTAAAGCCCGGGTGAGGAGAAAGGTAATACGCCCGTCATCCCCCAAGAAGAAAACCCGCTTGTCTCTTGAGCATCAAGATGGAGGAGAATATCTTCAAGTCTAAAGGAAATTCTACTCACAAAAAAGGGAGACAATCCCCACTAGGTTCCGAATAGAGTTCGAATGAAACAGGCCAATGGTAACACTGAAGTGGTTTATAACTTCGACGAGAAGAGGGTGGAAAGGCAGTCGCAACCCCGCAGCGAGCTGCTCTCGAAAAATCACGATCTCATCAGGATCGTGTTCCCAAAGAAAGCTTCCTGAAGGAATGAAATATGTATACCCCCAAGGCAGATTGTAAGACAAAAGTATAGATTGGAGCCTCTCGGGCGTCATGGTTGAGGGACCAAACCTGTCTAGCATCCGACCTCAGTCAGTGGTAGACGCCAAACTACTTGAAGCGTCTCGGCCTACGGGTTCATAGTCATCCTCAAGCTCCACCTCAGGATCACTAAGTTAGTCGGGGGATATGGCTCGGTTTGTGGAACCTACATCAGTCCTATTTGAAGAGTCGTCTGAGCTATCAAAGCTAGACATCGAGGAAAAGAGGTGGATTTAGGAAGGTACTCACCGGAAGAAAGTTCTGATGGCTCCGGAGACAGGAACAAGTCAAGAACCTTGAAGGCTAAGTAAGCAGCCTAGACGCGAGCTGAAAAACCTGGACGCGAATTGAAAATTTGGGCGTGAGCTCAAGAGGCAAACCGCAGAATTGACAAATCGACTGGGGTCCCCTACTATTTATAGCTACAGTAACCAAGAACCGACCGTGCAGATCAAAGATGATCTGACGACCCACATTCGCGCTTACCGCACGTCCCTTCATAACGGCAGTGGCACGCTTTTTTCAAAATTGAAAGACCCGCTATCACGTCCCAGCGGGGCGAATTTTTGAAATTTAAAATAAGTGCACACTGCCACGACCGTCAACATTCATGAGTAGTATGCACGTCTCCCACCTTTTCGGACATTCTAGAAAACCAGAAGAACCCTGGCAAAGCACCTCGCATAGTCAAGATTCAAAGAACGGGACAAATCCACCTACCACCTCACAAAACTCCCCACACCAGGGCAAGACCCTTGGCGCGTGGAGTGGGGGGCAATTGATGAAGGAAGATTTGGCCCGACCTCACAGCTACGCTACACGTGGCAAAGATGACAGCTCGGCACAAAAGCAAGCCTAAGGCGTGAGCGCCAAGGGGAGAAACCATCCGCCCGAACTCCCTACCAGGGGACCGAACTCACCTTTGGCCCGAAACCACAGTAATCCGAACTAGCCTGCATGTAACAGTCCGGGACATACTTCGCCGAACTGGCATGCCTTGTAATAGTTCGGGACATACTTCGCCGAACTGGCATGCCTTGTAATAGTTCGGGACATACTTTGCTGAAATGGCCTGCCTTATAACAGTTTGGGATACACCTCGCCGAACTGGTCTGCCTTATAACAGCTCGGGATACACCTCGCCGAACTGACCTGCCGTATACATACCTCCGAACTCAAGACTTCGCCTCGCTTACCACTCTACATTGCCCTCAGGGCACCAAAACCAAGTAAACCACACTATGCCTACACCGAGGAAGTCTATACCCAAGGGCGGCGCACCTGACTGACTTGGATCTGACGCTTGACGGCCGCACTCTAAAAGGCCACCTGCCACCGCCTCCTGACACCGCCATCTCCAGAGAGACGGTTAGGCAGTGAGGTTCTGTCCCGGCAGAAAGGACGACACCCGAATTGACAAACGCAAGGGTAATCATACCCGATCTGACAAGGGCCTCGGAGCGAGTGCGCGAAGTGATGACGTTGGCGGTGGTCGAGTTCATTCTCGTTATCTCCTCCAGGGTTAAATGGACCGAAAGCGGGAAAATGACATAACTTAGCGTAGACAAGAACAAGAAATGTCAAAGAGAACATGGTGGAGAAGATGGCGGTGATGACGACGAGGCTTGGGTGGAACGCCGTGATGGCATCGGGTGGGGATGAGTCCTCCGCTCATGTCCCGTTTTAAGCATCGATATGGACGGACAAGAGAAGGAAGAGGAATGGAAGGAACAATGGATTCATAAGGAAAATGATAGAATATATGTCCAGAATTTTATGGTCTTCCGACAAGCATTGCGGACTGCAGAGGTTCAGTGAGTCCTTGGAGATGGAGACTTGGATACGGCCGCCATTTGCTTTCTAGGATGTGAAGAGCATTTCCCGTTATTATACTTTGGAGAAGGGTTTCCGTCCCTCGAATCTAGGGGAGGAATTGGTGGAGTTTAGACACAAACTTTAGAGACTACCAAGCTCCAAACACCAAAGCTTGCCTATGAATTCTCATTTTTTTCCATGGCCATCTACCATAAAAGAAGAGTTTCCCAACAAAATGCCGCCACATCAACACCACATAGGTATTGGGTGTTTATTGCACATGAAGCCAAATGAAACAAATTTTTGGTTTCACCGTTTATTAAATAAATGGTAAAAAATAGAAACGCTTTAATTTTTGTACTTGGGACATTTGGGAAAATACCAAATTCTTATTTCTCCCAATGCCCCATTGTTTCTTGAAACCAAATGCTAATGTGCTATACTTTAATGGGTATTAATCTGAGGTGGAGAATAAAAAACGTTTAAAGTAAAGTCTAACAAAACAACAAAAATAGGAAACATTTAAAGTTAAAAAGTATTAATAAACGTTTAAAGTGAAAAGGCACAAACGAGGGAGTTTCTTTATTTTTTATTGATATTAAGGGCAAAATGTTGCCCTTAAATGCTACAAACCCTTATTTTTTTACATTGGATTAACAGAGCACCTATTCCTTTTTGCGAAATGTATTAATAAACGTTTAAACTGAAAAGGCACAAACGAAGGAGTTTCTACAAATATAAAAAATATTATTTTTTTATTGATATTAAGCGCAAAAAGTTGCCCTTATACGCTACAAACCCTTATCTTTTTACATTGGATTAACAGAGCACCTATTCCTTTTTGCAAATGTGACTCACAATGTAAAGTTGCGCACGTTGTCAAATTTGTGAACATGAACACCATCTCCACGATAGGACAGTACCTACGCTTCATTATTTCTGGTTTTCTTCTGTACATTTCAATGAGGTAGCCTGGGGAGGGGTGAGGTCCAAATAAGACAACTGCCTAGGAAACCAAAGTTGTTTCGGTTTTGAGCTCCGCCCATAGGTGACCACCTCCTCCCCAACTCTACGCCTGTGCTCAAATTAGATTGGAAATGCGGCAATCTATTCGGCAAGACTTAAAATTGTCATTGCTACTTCAGGCATGAGAAACCCGATTCATCGTTCTCCGTTTATCCCTTCTCTTCTCATCCTTGTTTTCCTCCTCTTCTCCACTCTTGCAACTTCAACACCTCGGGATTCCTTGAATAGAGGATCCTCTGTCGGTAGAAGATTATGCATCGGATTTCCTTACCTCTCCAGACAGATGGTTCACTTGTGGATTTTACCTTGTTAGCACAAAGGTATTCAGTTTCTCAATTTGGTTCACCAGTGTAACTGATAAAACCATTGTCTGGATGGCCAATCGAGATTCGAGACCATCCCGTCAATGGCCAACGCTCCAAAATTTCTTTGCGCAAGGACGACACCATGGTTCTCACCAATGCCGACAGCTCTATCGTCTGGCAGTCCCAAATGCGGGAAGAGCAGACATATCTCCGCCAGATGTTCATTAGACAAATTGTAAAAACGATGTTCTCACCGTCGCCGTCGAGTTCAAATTCATGGCATGGAGACGGTGTGCAAATCCGTAATGGCAAAGTTGTACCTCACACAGTCCTCATCTGATTCATCCACTGATACCGCCGGTCTACAACATCTTTAATGTCGGTTGCTTCATCGTGGTGAGGAGGATCATAGACGGCACCGGGTCTCTACATCCAGAACCTTGACCAGGAGAGCCGCCGATTTTTTGTCCGGCCACCAGAGCCGGACAAAAACTGACCAATAAGGTATTATTTATCAAAATTTATGAGTGGGTTATGATTCATCAAAACTCTTTCCATATCGTAGGGAAAATCTATAATCTAGAAAAAATATGGTATGAAAAGATCAAAAATATATATAAAATTATATATAAGAAGGTAAAACAAGTATTTTAAAAAATAACATATCAATCAAATATTTTTCGTGTAGCTTAATAACGAAAAGAAAGCTTATGTTGAATTTTCCAAAAGTTAAAGAAAGATTTTTATTAAAGTAAGATTTGAGAGATTTTTATGATTTTCATAAATCTCAGGGGAGGTTTTGTATTTTACCCAGGGAGTGGAGGAGGGGGGTACATACATATCAATGTCAAATGATGTTTATGTCCTACTGTAATAAATGAGCACAGGGATGGATTTCTTTACTTAATAAATGATGATAGGCTCCATAGCTATAACCACAGCCACAATGTTTCAATTAAATAGAGAAAACGACTGAAAGGCCCGGCAAAAAAAATTACCCTAAATATTCATGCCGGCGATAAAAATCATATTAACATGATGAGAGCACAATAACCATCCGTACACCAACTTCTTTCCGGCGAGAAACGTAACCATCCGTACACCGCCTCCTCTCCTGCCACAAACGTTATCACACTGGTTCAAAGAACATTTCTCTTGTAGATATTCCCGATGTGCGGTCAATACATGATGTGAGATGGTGTGATGATGGATCTGTGAAGAATAGATCCGGATTCAAGGACGAAGACAGAAATTGAGACCACGGAGTTGCAATCCGTATGGTGGGACCCACCCACGTGACACTGAAAAGCAACGATATGAAAAGGTCACGTTGTAAATGGGGCCTATATCCGTAACGAGCAAAGTACACTCCTGTGCCCTGCATTATTTTTGTGGCAATCTCGTATATAAGAAAATCCCTAATTTACAATTCTATTTTTAACGACTCTACTTTAGGCCTACGAGTAACCACTAGTCCACTGCATCATTAATTCGAACCGGATCTGGATCCGTTCCCGATGTATAGCACATTAGCAGTAATACTCTCTTGATGTGCTCTTCACAGAACGCTACTCATACCATCCTTCTCACTAACTATACAAATGCCTCCCCGTGGTACATTGGGACTTTTGTATTTTGTGATGTTATTCATAATGAGGTATTTTCAATACACTGTGAGATAGGGCTGTAAAGGGAGTGTGAGGAGCACATCCCAATCGATTAATTATGAATGGATTAGGTAATACAAGTTCAACAATGCTTTTTTATCATTCCTTTTTTTCAATAATGGTCGGGACATTGAGCACTCAAGTCATTCCTTTTTATGATAATTGTTGGTAATATTTGACTCTAATGTAATAGTGTTTATGTCAAATCCGATCCAATCCGAAGATTCAATTACATTTAATAGAATTCGATTTGGATTTGAATCTTATTGATAGATCAAATATTTTTATTTCTTATATAATATTAATATATGTGGGATTACTAATATAAATAATAGATGATTGATGTTTAGTAAAGTCTTAAACAATCGAAAGCTTGACAACTGGGCTTCTAGAAAAATATCTTTATTAATTTTTTTTTACACAATTTACACCATGTTTTGCTGTTTTAGCGGAGATCAAATAAAGGCTGGAAAATTATGAGCATAGTCACAAATGTCATTGGAACTTGTGAAGAATATAGAAAGAATAGAGGTGTGAGGGTGTGAACTAATCATCCATTTTGCTATAGACCCCTCGTCCACTAGACCACCTCTAGGTATATCCACTAGTCTCAGTGAAGTTTTGCGCATGATTTTGGAACCGCCGTTGATCCGATGGTCAAACTACTCGGCCTGAGAATCAAACCGTTGATCTGTTCGACAGTTTTTAACTGTTTTTATTTTTAATTTTTTTTTAAATAAATCATTCATTTTAACCAGACAATCGAATCATGGTTTTTAGTTTAACCTGAAAGAAAAAGGAAAAAAAAATAGCATGCAACTGATCCCCCTAGCTTTCACTTTGGGTAGGTAAGTGTGCAAAAACAATACATATGGATGTAAATGCAATTGGTCAAGAAGTTTAAATGCAAATTTGGTTTAGCTTTGTATTAATAAATTAAATTATGTATTATATTTTGTTGCGATAGGTATAAATACAAATTTCAATACTATTTATAATTTATTGGATTTCACAATGGGAGCAGTATTTCCCATGCTCATAACCTCCTCCCCAAGGTCCCCAACCCTGGTAGGAGGTTATGAGCATGATCCCAAGTCTCTGTTTGAATGAGCCAGGCACCAAATAACCAACCACCACCAATCAGTTGATCAAATTTCAAGATTGGAATCTGTCTATTAATCAATTGAGTATATAGTTTGCTATCATATTTTGAATTGCAACTATGTTCCCATTTTAACTATAAAAAAAAAAAAAACAATTTTATTATACTTTTACTATAACTAAACAATTGAAGATAAGGGTGCTTATAGTTTGGTTAACCTAACTTTGGGTATATTTTTTAAATCAAATCGATACTATTGGTGACCGAAACAGAATCATTGGTTTTTTATATTAATTAACTAACATCAAATCGGTACCTTGAGTTTTTAAAGTATCAAACTGAAATCAATTTAATCAGTTCGATTAATCAAAATTTTCGATTTGATTTCATTGGTTCGGTTCAATTTTTCAAATATGTAAATGAGTGTAAATGAGTGTAAATGCAAATATGTAGTGTAAAACGGTTCATATAAATTACAAAATTGGGTTTGTTTTACACTGACAAATTTACCTTCTTATCAAACAGACTTTTAACTATAATGCAAGGTTTTAAAAACCGACCCAGAAACGGAACCGTTCTAGATAGCTACCAGTTTCCAGGTCAGCGGTTCAACCGTCTGGGTTGAACAGTTCGGGCAGTTTGTAACTTTACATTAGTGCAAATATTTATATGTTTATATGAGAAAGGAGAATGGAGAAGAGATTGTTGTTAGTTGAGAAAAAAAAAAAGAAGAAAAGAAAGAAATGAAGGAGAATGGGAAAAAAGAAAAGAAGAGAAAGGAAAGGAAGGAGGGAAAAAGAAGGAAGATGAAGAGGATGATTTGATGTTCACCCTCAACGATAATGGCGATAGTAACAGCGAGGTGGCAGCAATAGACACAGATTTGAGATTTGAGAGCTGAGTTCTCATATCTACGATTGATTTCTCTACAACGTTTGTACTATAGTCTTCTTCTTCTTCTTCCTTGATCTCATATCTGAGTTCGTGTGTTTCTTTCCTCTCTACAACTTCTTTAAACTACGAACTGCTGTCCGGGTCAAACGAGTCGACAGTTTGACCGCCTGGGTCAGCGGTTTTCTAATGAAATCAACAGTTTTTATCCAAGAACATGTTAGGGGTGAAACGGAACCGGTTGTTTAGACGATTTCTGGGTTGAACGGTCCGACCATCCAGGTCAACGACGGTTCAAAAACATTATTATAATGGATACAAGCGCAAATCCCAATAAAACATGTATTTTTTTATCAAAAGCCCACTTAAATGCAAATTTACTTCTTTTTTATTGATTTATTTTTACATGTAAATATGCATTGAAAAATATATTTTTTATCATTTATCAATACATAAATATAATGTTGTGAAATGCAAATTTACCCATTTGCATCGTTTCCAAACGCAGCGTAATTGAAGAAAAGAATAGAAAAAGTTTGTGATATTTTAACAAGTTATGTGTGAACAATATACAGTGCAATTTGAAGTTGAATGTGCAATGTGTCACATCCATTGATGAAGTGAGAAGGCATCTGCACATGTCATGCTTTGGATCATGATCGGTGCCTTTTCTTTCCCTCCTTTTTCTGTATGAGAGGTGGATTGTGGAAGTCTAATGATGACAGATAGCCATTGCTCTACCTGGTAAAGCCCATGACAAATGGAAAAGTTGTCAAGTGTGTGCCACACAAGTACTGATTTGGCAATATAGATCATGAGCCAAATGACTGTAATAAGAGTTGAGATAGACGAGGCAAGTATGGACCCACCCCTGAAGAAAGAGAAAAAAGGTTGTGCACTAGGCAGGTTTTCAGAAAATGGTCCCGGTTCTCAATCTTTGCTATATCAAAAAAATCGGATTTGGTCTTTACAAAACCGTTTTCACACTATTATCAAAATTTATAACTAAAAAATGCAAATATAGAGATATTTCAATGTACGATTGCAAAAGGTTGGGTTGTGAAGATGGTTTTATGATGATAGAATCCAAATTCTTATGACAAGTGGTTATATTTCAGTCTAGCAACAGCTTTTATGTGTGTTTATATGCAACACCGCACATTGAAAACATTTCCCTATGAATAGTTTCAATATAGGGCTGGATGCCCCTGCTTTCAGAATGTGTGCAGAGTTTTTGTTTACAAGAGATCCCACCGGCCATCGCCCCTATATATAATACCTTGTACATGTAGCATCTCTGGTTTTCTTTTCCGTGGGAATCATATAATTGGTTATGGAATGGCTCTTGGTGTTTATGCCATTCGCTCAATATACATGGTCAGTGTTTACTCAAGGAGACTACCCATTCATGAATATGATTGATGGCCAAATATAAGGGATTATTATCTATTAGGGCCCTGACCCAACTCCCAACCCAATTATTCACATTAAAACAAAACACAATGCATAATTATATGATTAATAACATTGTGTTCAGTTTGTATAAGATTGGCCAAAGCATTAATCCTAACCTTTAAAAATAAGGCAGTGTAAATATGTCTAATTGCAAGCTCTTTATGACACGATTAGTGGGCCTTGCATTTATTTTGCTCTATCCCCCATACATGATACCTTATTAATGTGTCAAAAAAGAAGAAAAAAATAATAATTTAATTTAATTTGATTAATAATTTTTTGAGGTTTTTTACTGTTCAATTCACCTTTAGAATTCTTTAACTCTACCGTGCACGTGGGGTAGGTGCCAGTTCAGAATTGATGTCAATTCATAAGCAAGTATGAGTGTGATAGGTCAAATTGTTTATAATTTTAAATTATTGTAGGTCAATAATCTAAATCAAAATTATGTGGTGGAGTGCAGTCTAAAAATCCCTAAATTTTTTTAAATAATAATAATAATATCATAAACTAATAACTAATCACATATTAAATCAAATTGACATTTTAGGACTCTAATCTTATCCAGCCCAATTTTTTTTAGGTTGGATTCGAGTTAACCAAACCCGAGTACTTAATTGGAAAGTATAAAGATCAATTTCTATGAAACCTCTTTCTTTCTTTATTTTGAATAAGAAAATATTAAAAAAAAGAAACATAAATTCACCTTAATTTACGGTACAAAAAGGTATTCTTATCGGACACCTGTAACAATGAATTTAGGACCATAGTGTTCCCGGTGGTGGTTTAGCTCGTATTGTGTGGGTGCATTGCTTATGGCCTCCGTGTTCCCCGTGTGTAACCTACTAACCTCCTCTTTCTTCAATGAATTTAGGACCACACCGAGCTCCGAGCCCAACACGTAACAAGCCTTGTAACCACAACAAATTGGGTAGGCTTCCTCGTCAGCCCACGGATTGGCTCAACAAATGGATTGTGCACTTTCAAGTTCAGAAAGGTTAGAATACCGAAGGGGCATTGATGACGAAGGAGACAGGTCACTTTGAACACTTTTGGCTGTGCGGAGGGGGACAAGTACATTTCAAGTGCAGAAGATTCCAAAGTAGACAGAGAGGCGCACATGGACATGATCCCCTGGCCCTGAATCCCTGATCAAGTTATGACTTATGAGGCAGATTGGCTGTCATAGTTCCGTACCTTTCACAAACGACAAACCAAGTACAGAGATGACGGATGGACGAAAGCTGGAAACGATGGATGAGGTGAGGCGACGTTTGAGACTGAACAGGGCGTCTGCTTATCCGGTCTCTGCTCCTGACACCTGGTATCTTACAGGCGCCTCATACTTACATCCCATATTTTCCATACTTATTAACTATTATTGACAGAAGATGCTCCTAATACACGGTGGATGTGCCTGTGTGAGGCGCCATGAGGAGCAGATCCGCTTTTCTGCTTATACTCCCCTTTCTCCCTCTCTCAAGTTTCAAGCTCTATGGTTTATTCTTCTCCGGAGTCTGGATAAGAACGACTCCCTCTCCTACTCGTTTTCACGTGGGGATACGTAATCCATGTGTTTTGGGGATTAAAACGGACCCGATCTGGATTTTAGTCCATATCAGGCTTATCGGCAATCAGAATCCAGGGTTGTTAAAACGGATTTGGATATCTTAAAAGGATATCGTGGATGGACCCATACCCGCTTCGTTTGTGTGTTTTGGGCCTTTTACACCACGTGAGATGGAACATAATCAAGTCGAAATTATTTTAGAATATGGGTCCTGGTATCATACTTGATGAAAAGTATGATGGGTGATTTGGTCCGATCCATTCACACATAGATACGTGGAAGTGACCTGTTGATTGGATAAGTATTTGTCACTCTGTGCCACCTCAGCAGCTTAGGTCACCTTGGACACCTCAGCCAAGACCAAGGGCTAAGGAGTTCGTGATAGCCTAACCTTCCAAGGTGATGCCTAGCCAATTTCTAGAAGCTAGCCAGTTGTCATCAAGTTTCACGGGATCACGTCGCACGTTCTTAGGTCTTATCCTCATCCCGCTCGGATCAAACGAACTCAATAAGCCTTATCGGCTAGCACGAAGTCCACCTCCTAGTATGAAACGAACTCCTAACAGCACGCACGGAGATTTCGGTGGTATTTTGTGAGATGCATGACATCTCACTTATATAAGGGCATCGACCCCAGGGATACAAGGTACGCGCGATTTAATGCATTCTAGCTCTTTAACTCTTAAGCTTTCAACTCGCACACAGATTATACTAACTTAAGCATCGGAGCGCCCACAACGAGTTAGCCACCCTAGGTCCTCTGAGCTCTACTTCATTGTTGTTCGACCGGCTAGGTAAGCAACTAACGTCCAAGCTGCCCTCCAGCTAGGAGCAACCAAATTGCGCACCATCAATACCTTCTCAGCATCATAGATATTGCCTAAGGTGCAAGGTGTGAGTGATCATGTTGTAGAACGATCTTTCGATCAAGAATATAGCGTATGATTTTTTTTTAGGATATATTTGATATTTGGATTAAAGGTCAAAATGTGGTTTCATGAAATACATTCATTTCATGTATTTGATGAATGTTAATGGATTGTTTTTCTCATAATAATTAGAAGTAGGGTGGGTTAAGTTTGACTTTTGTCAAAATTTGAATGGACCTGGCCCGAAGGTCTGATGCAAAGGTATTATAAAATACAAACTTGGTCAAACCTAAGTTTCGCAATGCAACAAAGAAGGTAGGGGTGGCAATGAGCCAAGCTCTTTACAAGATACTCGAGCTCAGCTCATGAAAAGCTTAGCTTGGCTCGGTTTCAATCGAGCTTCAAGCCGAGCTCGAGCCTAATTTACAGGCTCGATTATTAATCAAGCCAAGCTCAGGGTATAATAAAATGTAAAGTTAGTTAAACCTAAGTTGCGCAGTGCAACGGAGAAGGTAGGGGTGGCTACAAGTCAAGCTCTTTACGAACTACTTGAACTCAGTTCGTGAAAAGCTCGGTTTGGCTCAGTTTCAACTGAGCTTCAAGCCAAGCTCAAGCCTAATAAACAACAACAACAACAACAACAATAATAATAATAATAATAATAATAACAAAATAATAATAATAATAATAATAATAATAATAATAATAATAATAATATAAAATTATAGAAAATAATATATATAATAAAAATATTATATATAATATTTTTATTTTATATATAATAATAACTAATTATTATAATTCTTAAACTTTAAAATATCAAATAAAAATTATTTTATATTTAATTTTTTATTTTTATAAAATATTGAGTTCAAGGTTCTAACTCAGACTGAGCTCAAGCCGAAAATTTTGGCTTGGTTCGAATCCACCCCAGGAGAAGGTGCGAAATGGTTCAATTGCTAAAATTTCTAGTTAGCTGTAGTGAAGACTTTGGGAATGAATCTCGCCTTGACAAGGATTGAGGGGATGGGTTGTGTAAGAGCCCCATGGTACATTTATAAAAGGATGCCACCAGGCTTAATACATGACATATTCTTGTGTGGTCAAAATCGCTTGCTACTCAGATCAATTCAGCAAAATAATACAAGTTTAAGAAAAAAAATTGAGTACATGGATGGTAACGCATAAGATATCTTCATCATCAGATCCTTAATATCTTTGGAATAGAAAGATTTCAGAATCATTTCGACAAAGCCATGTCTTTGTCTCGACAGCAATAAAACATGCATTTGCCATAAAGATATTTATTAAGAAAAGCCACATAAACATAAGATATGATATATTGATACCGTTTATGTCATCTTCAACTATGTACAATTGATCCAGATAGTTGCAGCTAATGGGCTGCCCTTTGTATTAGAAGCATAACCCAGAAGCTGGGTCCATCCATTAAGAATGGTCCCGGTGGGCCCCAAAGATGGGTCTCGTCCAATTGTGCCACCCTTGTACACAGCACGCTTAAAACTTAGAGACTGATGGAGTGCGATCCGGTTGGTCTTAGTTGTCCGCTGCTTTGCTTTCGAACGAGGTAGCAGGGATCCTGAAACGGAAGAGATGGGAAAGCTCCGGGGGGAACCCGGTGTAGAGGCTCCGAAACTCAAGTTAGAATCTTTCAAAAGCAAGGTAATACCAGATAGCGCAAAGTTTTTGCATACCTCTCTTATCTGGGGGGCAGGGGGCTCTTATAGTCGCTTCGCGTACTCGCCCCGAGGCCCTTGTTAGATCGGGTATGATTACTCTGGCGCTTGTCAACTCGGCTGCCGTCCCTTCTGCTGAGACAGAACTGTCACTGCCTAACCGTCACTGCTTAACCGTCCAACTGGAGATGGCGGCGTCAGTGGCGGTGGCAGGTGGCCGTTTAGAGTGCAGCTGCCAAACGTCAGATCCCAAGTCAGTCAGGCGTGGCACCCTCGGGCACGGAATTCCCTGGTGCCAGGCGTGGTACGACTTGTTTGGCTTTGGTGCCTAGAAGATGATGTGAAGTGCTGAGCGAGGCGGTCTTGAGCTCGGAGGTATCCCGAACTGTAACAAGGTGGGTCAGTTCGGCGAAGTCTGTCCCGAGCTGTTACAAGGTGTCAGTTCGGCGAAATCTACCCCGAGCTGTTACAAGGTAGTTCGGCGAGGTCTATCCCGAGCTGTTACAAGGCGCAGTTCGGCGAAGTCTACCCCGAGCTGTTACAAGGCGGTCAGTTCGGTGAAGTCTACCCCGAGCTGTTACAAGATGGTAGTTCGGCGAAGTCTACCCCGAGCTGTTACAAGGCGCAGTTCGGCGAAGTCTATCCCGACCTGTTACAAGGTGGGTTAGTTCGGCGGAGTGTGCTCTTGCCGCCTAGGCTTGACCCCTTTTGCCGAGCTGTCGTTTCTGCCACTTGTCTCATAATAAAGAGGTCGGGCCAAATTTTCCTTCATCAATTGCCCCCCACTCCTTGCGCCGAGGGCCTTGCCATGGTGCGGGGAGTTTTCACGAGGTGGTTGTAGATTTGTCCCGTCCTCCAAACCTTCACTGTACGAGATGCTTTTGCTAGGATTTTTTCGGTTTTCGAGAAGGCTGGAAACGTGCCTTACTCAAAAACGCTGGTGGTTGTGACCGTGCGTTTTAAATTTCAAACCAACTCGCGCCGCTGGGACGTGACAGCGGGTCATTTCAAAAAGGCACGCCACTACTGTACGTACGCCATCGACTGTCAGGGAGACGTGCGGCGCGTCAGATACGAAAAGACGCGTGTCGAAGCGACGTTGGTTTCAAAAAGACGTGCTGACGTTCCACTTTTTTCGGAAAGACGTGCGCCAATCACGTCTCGACTTTAAGGTTTGCAAGGTTGGTAAGAACATGGGCCGTTGGATCGTCTTCAGTCTGCACGGTCGATTCTTGGTTACTGTAGCTATAAATAGTGGGGGACCCCGGTTGGTTTGTCACTTCTGCGGTTGTCTATCGAGTTCGCATCCAACCTTCCAACTTGCGTCTTTCTTCCAGCTCGCGTTGAGGCTGGTTATACAGTCTTCACGGTTCTTTAGCTTGTTCTTCAAACTTTCTGGTGAGTACTTTCTTGAATCTATCTTTTCCCCAATGTCTAGCTTTGATAGCTCAGACGATTCTTCGAGTAGGGCCAACGTAGGTTCCACCAACTGAGCCGTGTCCCCAGACTGCCTCAGTGACCCCGAGGTGGAGCTTGAAGACTATGAACTAGTGGGCCGAGTTGCTTCGTGCAGTTTGGCGTCTACCTCTCGCCGAGGTCGGATGCTAGATAGGTTGGGTCCTTCGACCATGACGCCTGAGGGGCTTCAATCCATACTTCTGTCCTACAATCTTCCTAGGGGGTACACATTTCATTCCTTCGGGTAGCTTTCCTTGGGAACACGGTCCCGACGAGATCATGATTTTTCGAGAGCAGCTCGCCGCAGGGTTGCGACTTCCTTTCCATCCCCTCCTCGTCGAAGTCATAAACCACTTTGGTGTCACCATTGGCCAGCTTCATCCGAACTCTATTCGGAACCTGGTGGGGACGATATCCCTTTTTTGCGAGCAGAATTTCCCCTTGGACTTAGAGATATTCTCCTCTATCTTGATGCTCAAGAGACAAGCGGGTCCTCTTCTTGGGGGGAGACGGGCGTATTACCTTACTCCTTGCCAGGGTTTTAAGCTTCTGCACGATCTCCCTAACAAGGTCCCGGCGTGGAAGCGGGACTATTTCGGCGTGCGAAGTGCACAAGGATGGCCCTTTCAGACCGGGTGGGGTGAGGCCGCTCCTGACTCGGGCGTAACTCTTGATAAAGAGACGGTGAAGGGTCTCCGGCAGTGGGCACGGCAAGGCTTAAAGTGCCACCACTACTTAACGGAGGCTAAGCTTTTTGCAGCCGGCCTGAGTTCGGGTAGGTTTCTGGCTATGCGGTTTCTTGCATGCTCTGTTCCTTCATTTTTTCTGATGTCGAACTCGTTCTGTAGGTGTGATGGATGCGGAGAGAACTCGCGGCGGGCGTTTGTTCCAAGGTATGAAGAGGAGGAAGCGGGTCGCCAAGCGAACTCGTACCGAGCTGCCCCTGGATGAGGAGCCCCAAGCCCCAGACCATACGACAGAGGATCTGCCCAGGGAGCCCGAAGTGACTCCACCGGTGCACGAGACTGCCGGGGCGCCTTTCGCTGAAACCACTCATACGGGCGCTCCTGCGTACTCAAGTGCTCCTCACTCCGGGTCTGCTCATACGCGGGCTGGGCCCTCAGGCTCGGGAGCTCAAGGGGAGTTTAGGAGCGTGTTGATGCCGAACTACGCTCTTCAAAAGAGTAGGGATGCTACTTTCCCTGAAGGAGGTCGCGGCGTGGACCGATCTTCCCTTGAATCAGGTCGCTTGCCACGCCGTAACACATGCCATGGTGGTAAGTGAGATGCCGTATTCCTTTTTTATTATGTTGCTTCTGCTGTTATTTGCTCACTTGTTTCTTTTGGTAGGTGAATTCTTCAATTCATGCCTTGGCTGCCCAAGTGGAGAGGAGCTCGCGACAGGCACGAGCTGCTGAGGCTGCTGCTCATGCGGCTGAAGAGGCCTTCCGTGCTGCAGAGGCAAATACCCGGGCTGCTGAGGCGGCTGCTTACGCTGCTGAAAAGGCTGCTCGCGTCGCGATGGCCAGACAGGCGAGGTCTCAGCGTGATGCCGAGGCCATGGGGGTAGTTGTCAAGCACATGGCGGACTTAAAGTTGGATTTGCAGCTTCAAGTCGAGTATCTTCAGGAGGACATTAGGGAGAGAACACAGATTTTCTCCCAAGGCATTGAAGACGCCAAAAAGAAGGCAGTTGAAGACTACATTGCCTCCCCGCGTTTTGACGATCTGATGGTGGACTCTTACAGGAGGGGGTTCAAGTTGAGCCGGTGGATGATC
Source organism: Nelumbo lutea (assembly GCF_056320005.1). Taxonomy (NCBI): domain Eukaryota; kingdom Viridiplantae; phylum Streptophyta; class Magnoliopsida; order Proteales; family Nelumbonaceae; genus Nelumbo; species Nelumbo lutea. The sequence continues at coordinate 85,034,380 of NC_142684.1, read as the reverse complement.
CGGAATACATACCCCGACCTCGATGTAAGTGCCATAACCACTTCACGCATAACTCAGGAGATGGCCATTGCTGCCGATGGCGAGCCGGACTCTGAAGGAGAGGTAGGGCCTTCGAGTGTTGTTGAAGTGCCTTCCGATGGCGAAGAAGTTGCTCCGGGCATGTAATTTTTTTTTTTGCCAATGTACTGTTTCTTGCAATGGAGTGTCTTTTTCCCCTTGCTCATCTTCCCCGAGCTGTTTCTTTGCCGGGTTTTTAGATTTCCGTGGTCTTTTATGCCGCGAACTGATTTTTTGCCGAGCTGATAATGTGCTGAAGTTCCTCGGCTTGCCTTATGGCACAGCCTGACTTTGTCCACTTCGCTAGGTGGTTTATAGGTAGTATCGCCTTAAGTTCACGATGTTCCACGTTCGGGGTACTCGTTTGCCTTCCAAGGTTTCGAGTTCATTTGCGCCCTCGAGCGCTGTTTTTACTTTATAGGGACCTTCCCAATTAGGTCCAAGCTTGCCGACGCCGGGTTCGGGCACCATAATTTTCCGGAGGACCAGGTCGCCGACTCGGAAGCTTCGTCGCTTTACTCTGCTATTGTAGTAGCGGGCTACCTGCTGCTGGTATGCCGCTGTTCGGATGTGCGCGAGGTCCCTTACCTCGTCCAGTAGGTCGAGGTTGGTGCGTAACTCGTCTCCGTTCGTCCTATCGTCGTATGTTTCTAATCGCAACGTTGGTATTTCGATTTCCGCCGGGATCACCACTTCAGTGCCGTAGGTGAGGTTGAAGGGGGTTTCTCCCGTGGCTGCTTTTTCGGTCGTTCGGTGAGCCCATAAGACACTTGGTAGCTCTTCGGCCCACAATCCCTTAGCTCGATCCAGACGTGCTTTTAGTCCGCGTAGGATGGCTCTGTTCATTACTTCCGTCTGACCGTTTGCCTGTGGGTGCGCGACTGACGTGAAATTTTGCCGAATCCCCATGTCTTGGCACCACTCTTGGAACTTGATATCCTCGAACTGTTTGCCGTTGTCGGAAATTAGAACCCGAGGTAATCCGAAGCGACATACTATGTTCTTCCAAAAGAAGTTCTTTATGTTTCTGGCCGAAACAGTTGCTAGAGGTTCGGCTTCTATCCACTTCGTAAAATAATCTACCGCAACAACTAAGAATTTTCGCCCGCCTGCTGCTGGTGGGAATGGCCCGAGGAGGTCGATGCCCCATTGTGCAAAGGGCCACGGGCTGGCGAGGTATTTGAGGTCGGAGGCAGGTTGATGGTGGATGTTAGCGTGCTTCTAACACTTGTCGCATTTTCTGACGAGCTCGACAGCTTCTGCCTTCATCGTTGGCCAATAGTATCCTTGTCGAAGTGCCTTTTGGGCGAGTGCTCTGCCCCCCAAGTGTCCCCCGCACAGGCCTTCATGAGTGTCACGGAGTACAAACTCGGCTTCGGTAGGTCGCAGGCACCGCAAATAGGGGAGCGTGTACGACCGTCGGTATAACCGTTCGTCTATTATGACATACTTGGCCGCCTGGCGCTGCACCCTTTTGGCGGCATTGCGTTCTACAGGGAGGGTTTCGTCTATCAGGAAGCTCGCGAGTGGATCGATCCAGCTCGGCTCTGCTTCTAAGATGGGAGCGACCTCCTCTGTCCCCCCGAGAATACTAGGCCGAGGTAAGTTATCTATGTACACGGTTCTCTTATTGTTGTGACTCGTGCTGGCTAACCGGGACAGGGCGTCGGCCTCAGTGTTTTCGAACCTCGGGATTTGCCTGATGATTTGTGACCGGAAGTTGAGCAGGGCTTCTTTTACTTTGGCCAAATATACGATCATGGAGAGATCGCGTGCTTCGTACTCGCCGGTAACTTGGTTTACCACGAGCTGAGAATCACTGCAGATGACCAAGTGTTTTGCCTTTAACTTTCACGCTAGGTCCAGCCCCGCGATTAGTGCTTCGTACTCTGCCTCGTTGTTGGATGTCGCGAACTCAAAGCGTAGCGCGTACTCTACTTATGTGCCGCTCGGGCCGCACAAGACTATTCCAGCTCCTCTGCCCTACCGGTTCGAGGAACCATCCACGTGAAGGATCCAGGGCTCCTCATCCCAATTCGCTCTTCGCCTGATCAGGAGAGATGCCACACTGGATGCTACTTCACGAGGTTCGAACTCTATGTGCTCAGGAGCTCTGGGTTCGCCGCAAATGGGGACCTCGGGCTCGACCTGCGGGGCTTCGTGGCTGAAAGTGCACTCGGCGATAAAATCTGCCAGAGCTTGGGCCTTGATAGCGGTTCTCGGTTTGTACTGGAGATCGTACCCGCTGAGTTCGATGGCCCATTTCGTCAGTCGACCGGAGACTTCGGGTTTGAGTAAAACTTGTCTGAGAGGCTTGTCAGTTAGGACGATGACTGTATGAGCCTGGAAGTACGGGCGGAGTTTCTGAGCTGCTATTACTAGGGCGTATGCTAGTTTTTCTATCTCCGGGTACCTTGCCTCTGCTCCTTGCAAAATCTTACTAACATAATATATGGGTTGTTGGACCCGGTCTGTTTCCTTTATTTGTACCGAACTGACCGCCTCGTCGCTCACCGAGAGGTACAGTTGTAAGACCTCGCCCACCTCGGGCCGGGCTAAGGTTGGTATACTAGCGAGGTAACCTTTTAGTTCGTCGAACGCGAACTGGCAGTCCTGGGTCCATTCGAACCCTTTGCCTTTGACTGCCTTGAAGAAGGGTAGGCAGCGGTCTGCTGACTTGGATAAGAAGCGGCTTAGAGCGGTTATGCGGCCGTTTAGCCTCTGGACCTCTTTTACTTTCCGAGGTGGTTTCATATCTAGAACGGCTTTTACTTTGTCCGGGTTGGTCTCAATACCGCGTCGATTGACAATGTAGCTTAGGAACTTGCCCGAGGTGACGCCGAAGACACACTTGTTGGGATTCAACTTCATTCTAAAGTGTCGCAGGATTTGGAAAACAGAATCTAAGTCTTGTATTAACTCTTGTGAAAACTGAGTTTTGACGACCATGTCGTGTACATAGCACTCTATCTTCGTACCAATCAGAAGCCGAAACAGCTTATTTACAAGTGTTTGGAAGGTTGCCCCGGCGTTTTTTAGTCCGAAGGGCATGACTTTGTAGCAATACAGGCCGAACTCGGTAATGAAGTTGGTTTTTTCCTCGTCGGATGGGTCCATCCTAACTTGGTTGTAGCCCGAGTAGGCGTCCAGGAAGCTTAGCAACTCGTTTCCCGAGGTCGCGTCCACTAGGCGGTCAATTCTAGGGAGGGGGAAGCAGTCTTTCGAGCAAGATCGGTTCAGGTCGGTATAGTCGACGCACATGCGCCACTTGCCGTTTACCTTTTTTACCAACACCGGGTTGGCCACCCAGCTCGGGTAGTGGACTTCCCTTATGAAGTTTGCTGCGAGGAGCTTCTCAACCTCCTCGTCAACCGCTCTCCAGCGTTCTGGGGCTAAGTTGTGTTTCTTCTGTTTAACGGGTCTGACAGTTCGGCTCGTAGGGGATCTTCGATGGAAGCTCCGATGCTTAGTGTGCGAGCTGGGTCCGTAGCTGAAGCCTGGATTGCGACTGTTTCCTCCGTGGGCGAAGCTCGCTCCTCACCTTGCTCCACCGGCCGCTCCAGCTCGAGGTCGTCGGCCGTCTTGGTTTTTCCCTTTAGGGCGGCAACGTAGCACTTGCGGGACTCGAGCTGGTCGCCTCACGCTACCCCTATACCGAAGTCCGTAGGGAACTTCATGGCCAAATAGTAGGTGGAGACCGCCGCCCGTAGGACATGCGTGATCGGGCGCCCTATTATGGCATTGTATGGGGAGGGGGTCGCGACTATCAGGAAATCATGGTTGAGTCTGACCGCACAAGGCCATGTGCCGACTTCCACAAGGACAGTTATTTTTCCGAGGGGCCTAACTTCCTCTCCGCTTACAAAATTTCTCAAGTATCCGCGACGGATGAGTCCCTCTATCTCGTCGCGGAGGTTATTACACTGTTCGGTGCTATGACCATGGTCTCTATGGAAACTACAATACAAATTCTTGTTTCTATCGTTCGGATTTCCCTTCAGGCGAGGTGGCCACCTAACGTACGGAGCGTCTTTGATCGTCATTAAGATATCTGTCCGCCTCGTGTTCAACGGCGTGTAGTCCGTCCGAACTGCAAAGGGGGCCCGGAAGGACTGGTTCGGCTTCGGCTCCCGGATCGGGTTTTTTCTACCCACTGGGTTGGGAAGCTCACCTTCTCCCTTTCTTTTCTCGTTCCCCTCTTCGGTTCGTTGGTTGATCTCTTCCTCAGTCCTCATGAACTTATCCGCGAGTTTGAGGAATTCGGCCACGGTCGCGGGCTGGTTGACCACCATGTGCCATTTGAACTCTTTGTGCGTCACCCCTCTTTTGGCCGCCGCGAGCTGCACTGCGGGGTCCAACCATGGTATTTGCAAGCATGCCTCGTTGAATCGCTTGATGTTGCCCCGAATAGACTCTCCTTCTCTTTGGACCACTCTGAAGATGCTTTCCTCTGTTCTGGGGCACCGTCGGCTGGTGACGAAGTGCGTGGTGAAGACTTGCACGAACTGGGCCCAGCACTTTATCGACCCGGGGGCCAGGTTCCTGTACCAAGTGCGGGCTACCCCCCTGAGGGTGGTGGTAAAGGCCACGCACATGCACGATTCGCTAGCCCTGGCGAGGTGCATTTGCGACTGAAAGGCGTCAACGTGGTCGTTGGGGTCGAAGGACCCGTTGTACTTGTCCAGAGGTGGGAGTTTGAAGTCTCTGGGTAAGGGGACCGCCAGGAGTTCCGATGCGAGGGGGGAAGGAATGGAGAGAGCCGGGGTAGCCCCTACCTCGTCCGAGCTCGTGGCTTTGCCTCTGACTTCCGACAAGGCGCGGGTGGCGGTCTGCGGCTTCGCCGGCGCCTTCGCCGTTGAGCGGGCCTTGTGCTGGCGCTGCTGGCCTCTGTGTTACCGACCTCGATGGGCCCGGAGTGCTGGTAGTCCGCCGCCAGGGCGCTGAATCGATTTTCGGTGAGCGGGAGCTCGAGCTTGGAGCGCCGGGGTGCCGACCTCGCGGGCGAGGTTCCCGACCCACCCGCGGGTTGCGAGGCGGGGATGACATTTCTCTCTCTTCGGCCTGGGGACGAGGCCTGACTGTTGGGGTGGTTTTGGGGCCGGGAGGCCTTCGCCTGGCGGGGGCGCCCATCCTGCGGGGAGGCCTTGACCGGCCTCGAAGCAGTGTGGCGAGGTGGAAGTAGTGGTTGGTTCAGTGGCAGTTGGGGGAACTGCTGTTGGTATTGATACTGGGAGATGTTGTGCAACACTTGGTGCTGGTGAAGCTGGTGTTGCTGGAACTGTTGCATTTGGGCTTGCATTGCCCGCATGCACTGCACCAGCTCCTCCAACCGGTCTTGGCTAGCTGCCAGGGGGACGGCAGTTGGTTCAGTGAAAGTTGTCTCAATGGGGAGATGAAAGGGGGCGTTTGTGGTAGGAGGGTTTACGGGTGCCACTGCTTGTGGCGTGTTCAGGATGGGGATCCCATCCACCGAAAGGGGGATGGTGAACTGTCCAATGCACACCACGGGGACCTGAAGTTGCTCACCAGTGGCGTTTGTCTCCGTGCCCCGTCCGGTGTTGCTGGAGGAGGCCATGAGTATTGGGATTTTTAAACAAGAAAGGGGGGTATCGAAGTTTGGAGGGAGGCTTTTTGAAGCGTGTTTCCACAGACGGCGCCAATTGATGGAGCGCGATCCGGCTGGTCTTAGTTGTCCGCTGCCTTGCTTTCGAACGAGGTAGCAGGGATCCTGAAACGGGAGAGATGGGAAAGCTCCGGGGGGAACCCGGTGTAGAGGCTCCGAAGCTCAAGTTAGAATCTTTCAAAAGCAAGGTAATACCAGATAGCGCAAAGTTTTTGCATACCTCTCTTATCGGGGGGGCAGGGGGCTCTTATAGTCGCTTCGCGTACTCGCCCCGAGGCCCTTGTCAGATCGGGTATGATTACTCTGGCGCTTGTCAACTCGGCTGTCGTCCCTTCTGTTGAGACAGAACCGTCACTGCCTAACCGTCACTGCTTAACCGTCCAACTGGAGATGGCGGCGTCAGTGGCGGTGGTAGGTGGCCGTTTAGAGTGCAGCTGCCAAACGTCAGATCCCAAGTCAGTCAGGCGTGGCACCCTCGGGCACGGAATTCCCTGGTGCCAGGCGTGGTACGACTTGTTTGGCTTTGGTGCCTAGAAGATGATGTGAAGTGCTGAGCGAGGCGGTCTTGAGCTCGGAGGTATCCCGAACTGTAACAAGGTGGGTCAGTTCGGCGAAGTCTGTCCCGAGCTGTTACAAGGTGTCAGTTCGGCGAAGTCTACCCCGAGCTGTTACAAGGTAGTTCGGCGAGGTCTATCCTGAGCTGTTACAAGGCACAGTTCGGCAAAGTCTACCTCGAGTTGTTACAAGGCGGTCAGTTCGGTAAAGTCTACCTCGAGCTGTTACAAGATGGTAGTTCGGCGAAGTCTACCCCGAGCTGTTACAAGGCGCAGTTCGGCGAAGTCTATCCCGAGCTGTTACAAGGTGGGTTAGTTCGGCAGAGTGTGCTCTTGCCGCTTAGGCTTGACCCCTTTTGCCGAGCTGTCGTTTCTGCCACGTGTCTCATAATAAAGAGGTCGGACCAAATTTTCCTTCATTAGAGACCATCAAGAGTTGGCCTCAAAATACCCCTCGTCAAATGTAATTTGCCTTTTTATTAGTGGAGCACGGTAGTTGAATCAGCAGTGGCCGTCTTTACAATCGTAGATAATAATAATTATAGTAGGGATGTCAATTGGATGGGATTTGGTCTAATCCAATATGGCCCAATATGAATCCATTACAAATAAATCAGGTTCAATCCAATTTAATGAATATTTTGGACTATTTTGGATTGATCCAATTTAATATCTGAACTATCCAATCTGTTCAAACTGATTTCAATCTATATCGTTTCCAACCCAAATTTGATCAATTGACACTTGTATTCTTAACTTCTATCAATAGACCAGATATTGATTCAATCTGGCCAAATCCAATATAAATTTATTACGGATGGACTAGGTTTAATCCAATCCAATAAATATTTTGAATCATTAAGTATCGACTGATCCAATTGATCTGTCCAATAATTTTGATTGGAACACTGTCCAACCAAAAACCAATTGCATTGGTACCCTATAATAGATTCGGTATTATATCCTCTCTATTGCATGTATGATGGGCTGCAACTATGCCAATGTTTAGATTTGGACAATCAAGGAGGATTCCTTAGGCCCAATAACATTTTACTCAAGTTGCAACTTCATTCCAAAATCCAAATCGACTTTGTGCCTTTTTCTTTCGGTAAGGCTTTTATTGGGCCAAGTGATAGTCATAAATGTAAATTAATCTAGCTTGGGTCAATCCTCAAGCCCCATGTTGGTCCAGCCATGCATGAGATGTATTTTACTTCCATAGTTCCATATGTTGATGGAGCTCGTGCATTCCTCGTGCTGACTCAAACCCGACCCACCCCTAAATTCAGGCAAATCGAGTCTATTTATTAAGGATCTGTTTGATTTTTAGTAAGAATCTGAATTGGAATTGAAATGGTCTGTTACTATAATTTGTTTGATTTACATAACAATCAAAATTTATTCCAAAATAAAAAAGAAAAAAAAATGATCATTTCCTCAAATGGGGGATGCCATTCTATAAGGAATGGAAATCGGATTCCGATTTCATCCATCCAAACAGTTGAGCCATTTCAATTTCAATTCCAGACCTCTATTATCGCAAACCAAACAGGTTCTAAGATAGGCAGCAATGACATGTGTCAGCAAAATGATCAGAATGATACAAAAGCCTAGGCTCCCACAGTCCCATTCCATCAACAATAGATTGGAACTCGGGTTTAGCCCAATACATTCTAGGGGCTAAACTTATTGGCGTGCATGACTAAACCGACATCAATCAAAGCCTAGCCCATTGACAGGATGCTCATGGAGTCATGGGTTCAATGTTCAAAGTAGGCCTGAATTTGGCCTATTCATTCTAAACAAGCCCAGTCTACTGTCAGCCAATGAGCCGAACCCATCCCCATGCCAATCGGCCCATCGGCCCAATCCTACTCTTGTATATAGAGTTAGAGTTCACTATCACAGAGGTTTTACAAGTACTCATGTAAGTTGGTGTAACTACAAAACAATTCATGTGATAATTGATGATTTAAGGCTGTATTTGGTTTGAAGGAAACGGTATAAGAAGTTAATGGGGTCGTTTTACCCTCCAATAATTGCTTTGACATGTGGCGTTGTGAGGAACATTTTATTGCGCCACATCACAACACATGGCAGTACAATGCTTGATAGCACCTTGGATCACTAGTGGCCGCCTGACCCGGGTATATTGATGACCGTCGACTTCTGACCTGGAACGCGCCCTAATAGTGTTGCTATTGGGAGATGTTCCCAATACATGGCGGAGATGTGCTGTGAGACGTTGTGGGGCACCTCCTTGTGGGGTGCAGATGTGAACTCTTCAGAAGGAAGTGGGTCCTAAGCAGTCTTCAAGAATTGCGAATGTTCCATTCCAACTGCTTGGACGTGCCTACTAAGACCTACCACATTGCTCACCCTTCACCCCCACGTTGCAGCTTAGGCATGACCGCATGAGTTCTATATAAAGGTAAGCAGTTGGTGCCAGAGACCATCTATTGCACTATGATTCTTGCTCTACCATTTTTACTTAGAGGTGTAAATTAGGCCATGCTGCCCGTGGCCCGGCACGATGGTCTGCAGACCATGCCAAGCCCGGCATGACCATGCGAGTCGTGTTGGGCCTAGGGTTTTAGGTCCATGGGCTAGCACGGCATGGCACGGTTGAGTAGGCTGCCCGTAGGCCGGCACAACTCATATATATTTTATATAATATTATATAAATTATAATTATATAATAATATATACTATATAATATATTAATAAAATAAATATTTTTTATTTTATTATACTAATTTATTTAATTATTATATATATAAGCAAATGTATACACAAAATTCATATAAGATTAAAATTTTAAATTTTTTGTCATTTTTTTAAATAAATAGCTTTGGCCTGACCTGGCCCAAGGCTCGGCCCATGGGCCAGCCCGGCCTATGGCATGGCACGGGCCTAGGCCATGGGTCGTGCCGAGCCAACCCTCAAAAGTTTCATCGGGGAGGGCGGCACAACCCACTTCACACCTCTATTTTTACTACCTTGGGCATCTCAATATACACTGACTTAAGTGTCGGGTCCATGGCCCAGGATCAAGGTTTGAAGTATCGGAACGCCAAGTGTATCGGAAAGACAATTTTAAGAGACGTATCGAGATACACCTTCGATACGCATGCGTATCGGAGAAAAACTAAGATACGCTTGAAAATACTATAAATACTTTAATAAATCATAAAAATATATCAATAGCACTAAATATAAGACCTCAATGAGGTGTATATACATTAAATTAATATATCTTAATGGTTTTATGAAGAAATATATTGCAGTTAATTATAATTTCATTAAACATATGCTTAACTAAAATTTATAAATTATAATTCTTAAGTTTTAATGTTTTATGGGATGGGAAAAACCCAACTCTCCTATCCAACCATAAAACATGCATTGGCACAACTTCTAAGTGAAAATATAATAATAATTATTTATTATTTATTTCCAAAAATTTTTAAAAATAAATAAACATGATATAATATATTCAAAAAATAGTTATTAAAGAAGAAATTTCAATTGCTTTGTGGATATGATAGACCATCCATAGAATTATAATATATTCAATCATTGTGATCAAATGATAAAATATAATTAATTAATTTTTTATTTTTTAATTCTAAAAATATAAAAACAAAAAATAATTAGTAAATAAGAAATTTCAGTTGGTCAGTGGATATGATAGATCATCCACATAGTTATAATATATTCAATTTTTGTGATCACATGATACATAATAATTAATTATTATTTATTTTTTAATTATAAAAATATAAAAATTAAAATATTAAAAAAAACTAAAAAAGAAATTTCAATTGCTCTATGGATATGATAGATAAAACCATAGATCTAAAACATATTTAGTCTTTATTTTTTTTTATTAATTTATATTTTTCGCAAATATCTTCGTGAAATTTTCATAAATTTATTAATAACACAAAAAAAATATGATTTTGAATGTAAGAAATGTAGATCAACATAAATTTAAACATTTAAGAAAAAAAATCACAAGATATTATAAAAATTTGAAAAAGCCTACCTATTTTTGCCATATTTTTTCAAATTTTGAAAAAAAATAAAAAAAAAATTAACGATTCACACTTGTTTCTTGCAATTTTTTTTGCAAATCTAGCACTCTAGGAATGAGGTTTGGAGTTTTAGAGTCATTTGGGGGTTAAAAAAGGCTTATTTCAGGGAAAAGAAGCTTGCTTTCTCCTCATTATTTTTTCTTTTTTTTTTTAGTTTTTGGACGTATTTTTTTCATCGATACGCTCCGATACACCCCCGATATGCCTCGACATGCCCCCAATATGCCTCGATATGGGTCTGATACGCATGAAAAAAGACGATATGTCCGGTTTCCATGCGTATCCTGTATCTGTTTTTCAAAGATACGATACGATATGCCCCATATCGGGAATATCGTATCAAAATTTTAAACCTTGTCTAGAATGCCTACTCGGGCCCTCTAATTGTTGTCTCTTTTGTATATTCTACCACCAAAGTCCACATCTTAGCTCAAGGGTCCCATTGCATAAGGGATCAAGTTCACTTTTGATCTTCATTAAAACTCGTAGAAGTTTTGTACAAATTTCCTACATTTTCCTTTAAACCAAACACGGTCTATTGACTTTGTTTTTATAATCATGTTGATAAACTTTTTGTTTCAAATATATATGATTTGATATTATGTTTCATAAAGCATGCAATTATTTAATTAACATTTTATTGTTTTATTTTTTATTTTCACTTGTGCAATAAACTTAAATCCATTTAAAATGTCATTCATAGGAGCAAGGTGCCAACCAACTAGTTGATAAGGTCTCCTACTGGTCTCGTAGTAGAGACTTTAGATCAAATCCCACCTGCACCTCAGTTAGGGGATGGGCTACCCCCCATTGTGTAGCCCTTCACAAGATATAAAAAAAAAAAAAAAAAAGTGCGACTATAGGAGCTTTCAGCCACACTTATGAGATGTTATATAGTAAATCTGAGTATGTGTGCAATTAGGGTACAACTTGAGGCCAGATTGACTCAACCGGAAATTTTACATGGATTGGGCTTGGATTTTTTGTCCTCGGGCAGGATTTGGGCCTAAGACTTTAGGCTTTTTCTTATTTGTTGGGTTAGACTCGGGTGTAGCACGTAGGTAATTTGAATCCAGCCCAACTATATGCATTCATAAAAATACATACATGTATTTACATATATATACACACATATTTGCATAAATGCATGCATAAATGCATGCATATATGTGTAATTTTAGAGTAGGTCCATTTACTAACCCGAGCCTGCCCCTGGCCCAAGCCCAACTAGAATGCATCAAATTACAATATGGGATAAAGTTTGAGTTAAGATGATTGGACTTGACCTTAGGCCTAAATCTTAGGGTGAAGGGATGAGAGATCCATCCCATGGACGCCCAAAGATTGCGGAATAAGGGGCGAATTTCAAAAATTTTTCTCTCTCTTCAACTGGGAATCACTTTCCCTATTTAGAAAATCATATTTTCAAGGATCAATCTTGAACCTTAAACTGAACCAGATCTGAACCAAAAGGAATAGGAGAGAATTATACCTGATACGGAGAAGTAATATCTCCCAACGAAGGTGTTCACACCCAAGGAAGGATCCAAAGACTGCTCCCACTGAAGATGGCGCAGTGCAGGATGGAGCAGAATCAGCAGTGTTCTTCCCTAAGAACTCTGTCATTCGCAAGAATCAGTAGAATGGTACGTGAGCACAACTTCCTCTTCAATCATTTCTCAAAGAACTGATGTCAAGATCCAATCTTGACTTCTCCCACAACTGGAGATTGAACTGGCAAACAGGGCGACAAGAACAGGGAAGCGGCAAGAGAGTATTCGCAGGGTGCAGAATTCTCTCTTCTTGATTTCAGCACTAAAGAGGATCTGATGTATCTCTTCTCAAGGCTGCCGCCCCCTCCTTCTTTTTGTTAACTTAAAAGATCAGCTCCTAATCCCATTAGGAGGTGCTTATCCAAATCATATTTGGATCAGTCTTCTCTTCTAGTGATAAGGATAAACCCTTATCTTATCTGCAGATTAGACCAGCTTTCTCCTAATCCCATTAGTAGGTTTCTAGATCTGAATCACATTCAGATCTGGACTCTCTGAGTAGATAGGATTAAGACCCTATCCTATCTGCTAATCCATCTCAGAATTCGCCCCTTTAATTAACTAAATAAATAGCCCAGTTCGAAATGGGCTTTAAGCCCATTAAGCTTATGTGCTCACTTAACCTTCCTAATTGCTGCCCAGTTGGGCTTCCTTGTATGGCGTGGGACTCAAGCATTGATCTACACATCAACCACATGGGTTCGGCCCAGCCTTTGTTACAAGGCCTGGTCGAATACACTGTTAAAGACAGTGCACCCCCTGAAACCCATCAAATGGGCTCTATGGGCCCAACACTTACTCTAAGTGGTCCCTGGGCCAAGCCACTTTGTAACACCCAGGGACTGTGGGCAGATGCAAGATTAGCCCATCAGGTATTATCCTCAATGGTCTTACACTTAACCTCTCAGCCCTTAATGATCATACACTGCCCGACAAGAGAGGACCTCTCCCTCGGCTGCAAGGAACAGTGTTGCACTCTCCACTTATATGGATCCCGGGAATTAAAACCTTTTTGCAAACATTTTAGAAACCATAATGTATATACTTTTATATCTCATATAAAATATACTTTGCAAAACAAATCTCAACGGTTGAAATCGACTGCTGGCAGTCTTGGTTTCCAACAGCGAGAGTGCATCCTCGATCATTACCTTTGTCCGACAAAGGGGCTGATCCTGTCACTATGATCACCCACTCAGATGAATTCTTGGATTGTCTCAACATACCCAGGTTTTGACCCCCGCTAAGGATCTCACTGATTGGTACATCAAAGACAGTCCAATCCGACACCTAGTGCAGTATCATAATCGAGTCTAAGGGTCGGGTGTAACTTTCCAGTTTTGCCCATCAATCTCCAAGGTCCAGGGCAATACTGGAAATCTGGTCCAGTTCAAAAATTCAATTGATCCCACACTGTATGTGCCTAGGGTCTCACCCCGGTAGTTAAGACAAGCCACCCTAACCGACTTGGTGGCACCACAGTGTCAGCCTTGTCAGGATAGGTCTCCCCAGACCGACCCACTGGCTGTGAACATTCTAAACTAACACGAGTCTCAATAAGTGTCCAATTTAAGGGTATTACACAGAAACATAACAAGGGAACATGAATCAAATATGCACTTTTATTCATTTACAATAAACTCATAAAGTACATCAATTTTGATTGAAACTAAGGGCATACAAAACTGTCTAACATAGGGTTGGGCCTAGGTTGACCATAAACTTGACCCAATCCACCCGACTTGCACCCTTGCATGCAATACATGAGGGCCTTGTTTGTGTGTTATGGGTTTTTGTTCTCCACTATCACTAGATCCCATGCTAAATGAAATTACCTGATCCTCCCCTGACTTTGGATGGTCACATATTACTTATATTGATATAATGTGTATAGTATTTACCACGGGATAGAAAACTCTACCTTTCACTATGTGGAAGTTGACATAAGCAAGTCATAAAGTGGAAGGCATGCCAATTCAACATTACAAGGGATTATGGGGGTGGGGATTAGAAGTGGATTAGAGTCGAGTTGAGTAGAATATTTGGCTATTCAAGCTGGACTCACTAGAAAGCCATGAGGCTCGAGCTCGATCAAGCTAGGGAGTTGAGCTCGAGTTTGGTTCAATTCAAAAGCTCGTAAGCTCGAACTCGACTATGAGTCAAGCTTCTCATAAAATAAAAAAATTATAAATACAAACAAATTAATTTTTTATTTTACATATAAAAACATAAAAAATGTATATTTAGGTTCGAGCTTGGCTCGATTAGAAACAAACCTATATATTGGGCTCGAGTTTGGCTCGAAGCTAAATTTAGATTGAACCAAATCTAGCTTTTTCATAAGCCAAGTTTGAATAATTTGTGAAAGGCTTGATTCATTTCCACCCCTAGTAGGGATAGGGCAATTTGTAGGCACTTTAGATATACTACCCACAAACTGCTCTCACATACCTACTAATGGAACACCATCATTGTTTATTGAGAACATTTCCCCATGATGACGAAAGAGATATTCCCAATGTGCAATTGTAATGTTTTGTGAGTAAGAATGTCGGAACAACTTGTGGGTAACATATTCAAGACTGGGTGGAGGAGATGCTATGACTATATTCAGAGGGATGCTAAGTGTTCAACGCAGCTATTGGGTCAATGGAAAACATGTTTTTGTTTTAAAAAATATATATTTTTATTGATTAATAAAGCTTAAAAGTATAGATACTTATAGTTTGACATTGAATTTCTACATATACCTCCATGGGGCCATGATGTGTGGCAATTAAAAATATTTACTATATTTCAACTTTTTGGGATAACGTGGATTTTAGTTTATTTTATAGCCAATTCAATTCACAAAAGTGGTTACTGTTTCAAACAGCTGGCATCTTATTTTTTTTTTAAAGAAATAGCCTCTCAAAGGTGTTTACTCGTACTTTCAAACAAAAGCTTCATTCTCATGGCACGTGTTTACATACTAAAAAAAAGCATAAACTTCAAATTTTAGTTACCTACACCCTTAAAAAAGGCTACTAGTAATTACTTCCAGTAAAAATAAAAACAAAAAACAAAAACAAAAACACAAACAAAAACAAAAAACAAAAGAAAAAGAAAAACTCATTTCAAATAATGGGGGATTCATAAAAGTGGGTTATTATTTAGAAATGAAGCTTGATTTAATTTCTTAAATTAAATAACAAATTTACATATAAAAAATATAAAATAAAATAATAACCTAAATTTACAATATAAAAGATATGTGTCAAACAAAATTTATGAGAATACATGAATAAAAAGGGGGAAAGCATAAGATAAAAAGACATGTTTTTATGAGGGTTAAATTTCCTTGATTATCAAAATTTACATTGATTTTTTATGGTTATTTACCTTTCATCCAAACGACTACGAAATTGGACTGAAGTGTAAAATTCCTCGGATACGGTATTTACACCTTAAACAAACACAAGGTTTTTGTTTCGAATCACTTGAATGGGAATGTGGCCAATGTAGACTTGTTCATGGGTCGGGTAGCCCGATGGGCTGGCCCAACCCAACTCATTCTAGGTCGGGATTGAACATGACTTTAGGCCTGTGGATTCGGGCCTAAAACACCAATCTGACATTTTTTTTAGGGATGGGCTCAAATTTTCTCAAAAAAGCTTGTCTTGAGCTCAAACCCTACTTGATAATATATTATATAATAAAATATATTTTATTTAATAAAATATATATACTATATATATATTTTTGTTCCTCTTATGTTTTTTTTTTCAAATAATAGTGATCATTTATTATTTTTGGGTTTTGAGAACTTTTAATAAAAATAAAACATTTTTATTGAATAAAAAAAAATGTTTTCAAATTTATGGCTGTACTTGGACTCAGGCCCGTGCTTCAAACTTTTATACGAGGACCGGGCTCGAACTCAAGACCTAGGCCCAATAGTCGGGCGATGCTCGGGCTTGGGCCTGCATGTATTCGAGTCGGCCCGGCCTGTAAACTGGTATAATCGTCTAGACTCTAGACCAACGGCCCGCAATGGGAGGATGCCTGCATGTGAGCAAGCGTCTCGTGTTAGGAGACAGGTGTCATCAGATCATAATGTGGAGAGGGTTGTGGGTAGTGTCTCAACCACTTTGAGTAGCCTCGAAACAGTCTTCGGTGGACGTACTTACCTACTTGCTTACCCCCTTCAAACCCTTAAAACGCCATTAGTATTTTTCTCCATTGCAGGCGCTCGACAAATGTCCAGGTAGATGGGGGCGAAGCAGAGACCAAACAGGCGGAAATTGAAAAAACCGACACAATTTCATCGGGTTGTTACAGTAGTTTAAGACTTAGGGTTAAAGTTCCAACATTGCACTTCCTATTGCAATAAGAATCCGAATTTCAGGGTTACGGTTTGGGATTCTCGCTGGGATGTCTGATTACGATAGTCGATATGATGGTAATGGCGACGCCTATAGACCATCCGGTTCTTCTGCAGAGAACAAGTGGGCTGATCATGGAGGATCCTCTCCTTACGATGTATTCGATGATCCGGACTCGCTAAATAAGGTTGGTTTCGCCTGCCCTTTCATTTTCAATTTTATGTTTTCGTTTATTATTATTATTTTTTTATTTTTCTTAATCATGCTTGTTTCTTGCTGCGAGTCAACAGAAAACTCAGCAATAGGTAGAGTAGCATCACGCAAATAATATAATACCTTACAATACTCCAGAACGAACAAGAATTGTAGAACTACATAGTTATTTCTATCTTGTATACTTCATTTGGTTGTATATTCAATTTCGTTGAGTAAATACTAATGTTGTTGATTCCGCAACCGCAAGATGATGAGTTTGGGTTGGGTCCAAGTACAAAGGGAAAATTCTCCATAAAACAACAACTAACTTCTGCACTATAACTCAAGTGAGGATCAAACTATAGTGATGCTAAGGAAGAAGATACGAGAAAAAAAAAATAATAATAACAGTAAAAGGTCAAGCCCAGCAAGAATTATCAATAGAACCTCTTCTATAATATCAGGATTTAATAAGGCACTGGGGTCTTCCATTATGAATAAAGAAAGGTAAAAGAAATAATTATTTTAATTTGATGGGAAGCCCCAAGGAGCATAAAGTCTGCTTCAGTCATTGTGGTAAGAGCAGCATCTGCAGGGTGTTTGGATAGTCATTTACTTAGCATATTAGTTTGCATAAGAACAAGAAGTTTAGGTGCAACAAACATCAGTTTTTACTAGAGGCCTCGACAGCAATAGAAGAAGTCCTTTTGTTTTTTGTTTCTTTTTAATTTCTTATACTTCCTAGAAATTCAATTCTAGTTATTTCTTCCTTCAGTTCCAAAATCCCTGTTTAACTCCCTTTAGCCGTCTTTGTAAGCTCTGGTTTCTTCATGAAATTCAACAACTCTTAATAACTTCTGCTGTTCTTTCCAGGTCACCCCATTTAACTGATTTCTTGAAAAATTAGTAAGTTTAGTTTACTCGAGGGGTGTCTTGTATCAAACTGGTAATTTTAATTGGTGTTTTAAGCCTAGAATCCAGCCATGCAATCTGGTTTGGAGGATTCTTGCTTTACTCAGCTTGTCCTACTCCTTCATGTACTTGGGAGCACTGTACCTGTTCCAAGTCTCTCCATGTATTCCCCTTTCCTTTTGAAGTGCATTAATGAGTGCTGTTCTATACTAATAATTGATTTGTGCCAACATAACGTGGTAATATGATAAGGCCCAGCCTAACATGAGCAGCTTGGCCCAGGTAGATAGATACCAGGGGAGGTTCCAATAGCAAACAAGTTAACAGCAAAGGAGCTCCAAACCTGATAGCAGGCCTGATGGGAGAAGGGCCTATGTTATAATTGTGATGAGAAATTTGCACTGGGTCATTGGTGCAAAGCCCAACAAGCTCACCTCTTACAAGTGGAGGAGCTGACAACAGTGTTGGACCCAACTCGCCCTAGAAGAGTTGGACAGACCACCGGAAGATAGAGAACCGGGATAGTATGAAATTTCCTTGCAAGCTCTAACAGGACTTCCTTTGCCCCAAACATGTGTTTTGGGCTCATTATGGGCTGGGAAATCTCTATATTGATTGATAGTGGGAGCACTTCAAATTTTATAACTGCTGACCTGGCCAAGAAACTGGGCCTAGCTGTTTTCAACCCACTACCCCATTCTCAGTTCATGTAGCAGATGGTAACCAGATTGCTCCACCGGATGTGTTTTCAGAACCCTCCAACCTTCCACCACACCAGGTCCATGACCACCAGATACCTATTACAACCAGGGGCACACCTGCTAATGTCTGCCCGTATAGATATTCGCCTTATCAATAGACTGAAATAGACAAAATGGTCCAAGACTTGTTGGATAAGGGTTTATACAACCCAGTAGAAGCCCCTAATCTTCCCCAATTTTGTTGGTGAAAAAGAAGGATGGATCTTAGATGTTCTGTGTTGACTATCGGGTGCTGAACTAGATTACTATCAAGGATAGATTTCCCATCCCTTTGATAGAAGAATTGTTTGATGAGTTGGGACAGGCCCATTTCTTCTCCAAACTAGACCTACAATCTGGGTATCATTAGATCCGAGTTTATGGGCCTGACATACACAAGACGACCTTTTGGACTGCAGATGGTCATTATGAGTTTGTGGTTATGCGATTCAGCTTAACCAATGCACCATCAACATCCCAAAGCCTAATGAATGATATTTTTTGTCTGTTCCTAAGGAAGTACATCCTGGGTTTCTTTGATGATATACTAGTGTACAACGCAAATTGGACCCCTTCACATGGAACATTTGAGAAGCACTCTTGAACTACTACGATGCCATAAGTTGTTTGCCAAGCCCACTAAGTGTTCATTTGGCCAGACTCAAATTCAGTACCTGGGCCATATCATGTAGGCCGGAAGAGTGATGACAGATCCAGAGAATGTTGAGTGCATGTTACAGTGGCCCGGACCCACTACAATTAAAGGCCTAAGGGGGTTTTTAGGTCTTTCAGGTTATTAACAGAGGAGATATGGAGTGTTAGCTGAGCCCTTAACTCGCCTTCTCAAGAACAACAGTTTCACTTGGGATGACCAGGTTGAGAGAGCATTCCCTGATATGAAGGTAGTCATCACCTCACCTCCAATGCTAGTCCTTCCTGATTTT
Source organism: Nelumbo lutea (assembly GCF_056320005.1). NCBI lineage: Eukaryota > Viridiplantae > Streptophyta > Magnoliopsida > Proteales > Nelumbonaceae > Nelumbo > Nelumbo lutea. Next base: position 85,015,341 of record NC_142684.1, on the reverse strand, counting down.
AACAAGGAACTCACTGTGGAGAGTGATGCTTTGGGCAAGGGTATTAGGGCTGCGCTGATGCAGCAAGGCCAGCCCATTTCTCTTCTTTAGTAAGGCCTTAACACACCAGGCCCAACAAAAATCTACTCATGAGAAGGAATTAATGGCCTTGGTGCTGGCCATTCAGAAGTGGAGGGCCTATTTAGTGGGTCAGCGGCTCATAGTCAAGATCGACCATCAGAGTTTGAAATACCTCCTCAATCAGCATGTTTTATGTCCAGACCAGCAGCATTGGGTCACCGAACTCTTGGGGTATGATTTTGTGATTGAATATAGGCCTGCCATTCTAATCAAGCTGCAGATGCTCTATATAGAAAAGAACTGTAGACAATGGCAATCTCTAAGCCAACTTATCTCTTATTTGAGCTGATTAGACAAGAGCCACAGCAAGACCCAAAGCTGATGAGCATCAGGTCCAAGCTGGAAGTGGACCTAGCTTCAGTACCAGGGAATGCAAGCGTGGGCCTTGACTTATTCTTTCATGTCCGAATGGTAGTGGCTCAACCCTTGGCCCATATACAACAAATCATTGCATTATTTCATGACTTGGCTATAGGGGGGCATTCAGGCATTTTGAAAATATGTAAGAGAATAGCTGCCCATTATTATTGGCCATGAATGATGAAGGGAAGGGAGATCCATCATATGGATGGCCGAACCTTGCAGGGAGGTTGGGCGAAATTTCAAAAATTTTCTTTCTCTCTTATGGGAATCTTATTCCCTAATTTAGAAAACTACATTTTCAAGGCTCATTCTTGAAACAAACTGGACCAAATTTGAAACCAAAAGGAAGCAAGTAGGGATGTACCTAATACGGAATAACAATAACTCCCAACGTAGGTGTTCACGTCTAAAGAAGTGACCAAAACCCGCCTCCACTGAATATGACACAACTTATGGTGAGGCGGGATCAACAAAGTGGTTCTTCAACAAGAACCCTAATTCTTCAGCAAGAATCATGCAAGGGGTTGGTGAGCACGATTTTAATTTGTTTCTTCTAGCAAGAAACAATATCAAGAACTATTCTTGATCAGATCCAAAAGTGGAAATCGAACTGGGTAGGGGCGGCAAGAACTGGAGGAGAATTATGCAGATTGCTGAGTGCATAAACCGATGAATTCGCCCCCTATTTATAGCCTTCTTTGGATCAGCTTCCTAATCCAATTAGGAAAGAGTTTCTTGATCCAAATCTGATATTTGGATCTGGACTCTTAAATGGATACGACTTATCTTATCCTTTAGCTAATCTTGATCAGATTATAAATCAGAATTTGCCCCCTTTTAATTAACTCACTTAAACCTAGTTCGAAATGGGCTTTAGTCCCATTTAGTCACATAGCTCACTTTCCCTTTAAATGCTGACTAGCTTGGCTCTCTTTGTATGGCGTGGGACCCTAGCATTGATCTACACATCAGCCACATGGGTTCAACCTAGCCTTTGTTATAAGGCCTGACCGAATTCACTACTGAATACAGTGGACCCCTGAGTCCATCAGTATGTGCTCTTAATGGGCCCAACATTTACACTAAATGTCCTTGGGTCCAGCCACCTTATGAAGGCCCAAGGACTATGGGTAGATGCAAGATTAGCCCATTAGGTATAACCCTCAATGGTCTTACACTTAACCTCTTAGCCCTTAATGATCAAACACTGCCCGACAGGAGAGGACCTCTCCCTTGGTTGCAAGGTACAGTGTTGCACTCTCTATTCACATGGATTCCGAGAATTAAAACATTTTGTGAAACTATAATATATATGTATATCTCTATATAAATATATTTTGCAAAAACAAATCTCAACAATTTGAAATCAACTGCCGGCAATTTAGGTTTCCATCAGAGAGAGTACATTCCCTGATCATTCACTTTGTCTAACAAAGGGGCTGATCCTGTCACTATGATCACCCACACAGGTGAAGTCTCGGACTACCCCAACATACTCAGTTATTGACCCCCTTTAAGGATCTCACTGATTGGCATATCAAAGACAATCCAATCCAACACCTAGTGCAGTACCATAATTGAGTCTTGGGGTCCGGTGTAACATTCTAGTTTTACCCATCTATCTCCAAAGTCTAGGGCAATACTGGAATTTGGTCCAGTTCAGGGTTTCAAGCAAACCCACACTGCATGTGCCTCAGGTCTCACCCTAACAGTTGAGACAAGCCACCCCAACTCACTTGGTAGCACATCAGTGTCAGCCTTGGCAGGATAAATCTCCCCAGATCTATCCAACAACAGTGAAGATTCTAAACTAACACGAGTCTTATGAGTGTCCAGTTTAAGGGTATTATACAGAGACACACCAATATAACATGAATCAAATATGTACTTTATTCATTTACAATAAATGTCATAATGTACATCAAGCTGATTGGAGCTAAGGGCATACATTGTCTAACAAATGAAGAGGGTCATTTCCTCTTATATAGCTTCTTGTGCCACCCACCAACAACAAAAATATTCCACCCAATCTCTAGCCGACGCAACTATTGCTAATTCTAGGTTGTATATGGGATGAGATCATCATGGGTTTTGTGGCTGGCCTTCCTAAGTCTAATGGTAAGTCCGTAATTCTAGTTATAATAGACAGATTGAGCAAGTATGCTCATTTTGTGGCTCTCTTTCAGCCTTATTCAGCATCCACAGTGGCTAAGGCCTACATACAAGATGTGGCCAAGCTTCATCGTATACCCACCACTATAGTAATAGATAGAGATCCTATGTTTATGAGCTATTTCTGGGATGCCTTTTTTTTCAGCCTTGGGGATAGACCTCCATCACTCTACCAATTACCATCCACAAACCGATGGACAGTCGAAGTGGTGAATCGATGTCCTGAGACTTATATTTCAGGTGTTTTGTGGGGGACAAACCCAAAACTTGGGCCCAGTGGCTTTCCTGGGCAGAGTTCTGGTATAATACATCCTATCATGTTTCAGCGGGCACTATGATGTGGGTGCCGGCAGCATCAACAGTAATTTAGCGCAGCAACAACAGTAATTTAGTGTTCTCAGCAGCAACAATTTAGTGTTCTCATCCTATCTTATCTATTCAGTATTCTTACCTTATCTGCTTTCAGTAGCAGGGATTAGTAGGGAGTCTTATCTTATCTAATTACAGTTCTTATCTTATCTTATCAGTTCAGTAGGATAGATTAAGAAAGTTTTATCTTATCTTATCAGTTCAGTCTTATCTTATCAGTTTAATAGGATAGAGTAGTAGATTAGCAAGGAGTCTTCCTAAAAGTAGGATTCTACCTCTTGTAATCTCCTATTTAAGGAGCTGATATTATTCAATAAAGATATCGAAAATTTCAGTCAAGAAAGAGAGCAAGGAGAGTTGGGTGATCTCTTGGGAAAATCACCATTAGGGTGCCAAGATAGGTTCATCAAGAGCAGGGAGGAACAAGGGAAAATAGGTGGTTTTCCCCGTGGACCGACCCGTGACGAGATCCTATTCTCGGGCCCATAACAATTTGGTATCAGAGCAAGGCGTCATTGGTGACCTTGAGCGATTGACGTCTAGGGTTCATGATCTGGAGCACAAACTCATGGAAAACAGCAAGGAGGTGCGTGAGATCAAGGATGACGCTCGAGAATTAAGGCGCTTGATGGAGTTGTACTTTTCCAGCAAGGAAAGGAACCCGGAAGGGGCTGCAACCACAACCGGCCGCCGACCAGACATGGAAGAATTGTCCGGTGAGCAGTAGGTTGTTGCCCTAGCGCAGGTTAGCAACACCCAGAATGTTCCGATTAAGTAGGAATCCGGTGTCATCGAGGATTCCATCGACGAGAGTTCAAGGAAGAATAAGAGCAACTACTCCAAGGTCGTCATCGCTGGTAAATGAGCTTGTATGCCTCATGTTGCGGCTGCAAATGTTGCAAAAGAGTGTTTGTTAGCTGCAGTTAGATCAGATCCTAGGGCTGCAAATATCTGGGTGAATCTTGCTAATGCATACTATTTGGCTGGTGATCATAGAAGTGCTGGAAAGTGCCTGGAGAAGGCAGCAAAATTGGAGCCTAATTGCATGTCAACTTGATATGCTGTTGCGCTTCATCGTATCAAGGATGCAGAAAGGTCTCAGGATCCCACTGAACAACTTTCATGGGCTGCGAATGAAATGGCTTCAATACTCAGAGAAGGGGACTCTGCAACTATTGAGCTTCAGATAGCATGGGCAGGACTTGCCATGGTTCACAAGGCTCAACGAGCTCTGTACGCACTAAAGCAGGCAATAGAAGAGGATCTAGATGACGCTGTTCAGTGGCACTAGCTTGGCCTTCACAATTTTTGTACTCTACAGTTCAAGACATCTCAGAAGTACCTTAAGGCTGCAGTTGCCCGCGGCAAAGAATGCAACTATGCATGGTCAAATCTTGGTATCTCATTGCAGCTGTCTGAGGATGAACCCTCTTCATTGGAACCCGATCCAGGAGGGCAAAATCATCCCACCTATCCGGGATTCCTTTGACTGGATTTCAAGACACCCATCCTGAATTCGAGCTTGAGGACAAGCTCGTAGTCCAGGAGGGGAGTAATGATGTGGGTGCCGGCAGCAGCAACAGTAATTTAGTGTTCTCAGCAGCAGCAATTTAGTGTTCTCATCCTATCTTATCTATTCAGTATTCTTACCTTATATGCTTTCAGTAGCAGGGATTAGTAGGGAGTCTTATCTTATCTAATTACAGTTCTTATCTTATCTTATCAGTTCAGTAGGATAGATTAAGGAAGTCTTATCTTATCAGTTTAATAGGATAGAGTAGTAGATTAGCAAGGAGTCTTCCTAAAAGTAGGATTCTATCTCTTGTAATCTCCTATTTAAGGAGCTGATATTATTCAATAAAGATATCGAAAATTTCAGTCAAGAAAGAGAGCAAGGAGAGTTGGGTGATCTCTTGGACAAATCACCATTAGGGCACCAAGATAGCTTCATCAAGAGCAGGGAGGAACAAGGGAAAATAGGTGGTTTTCCCCGTGGACCGACCCGTGACGAGATCCTATTCCCGGGCCCATAACACACTACACCCTTTCAGATCATGTACGGGAGAGAACCACCAGCTATTTTTCTGTATGAGAAAGGATCAGCTGTCATTGTAGAAGTAGATGCCTAGTTATCAGCCTGTGATGATGTTCTCAAAGCTCTCAAGGCTCACCTGCGCAAAGCCCAACAGCGAATGAAGTTCATTTATATGAAAACTTGGCATGAGTGAATTGTGTTGTATGAAGATTGTTGTTTGGGGACTGTGAGTTGAGAAATCTTACCAGATAACGAAGGGAGAAGAAACTAGGTTCGGTACGACAACGAGGTGGAGACAAGAGTTAAAGCTTGAAGCAAAGAGGTTTGTCTTCGAGGAAAACAGAACCGGAGGACAGGGCTCTTTGAAGATCAGGGAAGAGAAGAAAGACAGTGTTTTTAGTGGGAGAAGCTACACTATGGCTGAAGGGTTTCATAGAGGGAGCAACTTTTTCAGTAAAAAGAAATGGCTGGAAGACACAGTTGATGTAGTCAAAGAAAAGCTATGAAGCTGTTTTGAGGTGTAATAGCAAGGGCTAGTTTGTTATAGTTACAGAAAACTTTGGAGATGGGAAGAGGCAGATAGTTTGTATACCGGAGGGGAAGAAGAATGAAGGTTGGAATAAGTTTGCTGATAAGCTTTAACCATACCTGATTCTTATGGAAGAAAGTGTGTTGTGTAAACACTGTGATGGTCCATAGTTTGGTGAAGCTCGACTAAGAGGAAAACATTGAGGAGGATGGAGACTTAAAAAGCCCTAGTGCTGCCATTGAAGCCAAGGAGCAGGACATAGCTATTGCTAGTTCGTTGAAGGTTAAAAAGTTGGAAATGGACGTTGAAAAAGGGAGATTTGTTCTTGCAACAAGATAGGAAATTGTAGATTGGAGGCCAATCGTGGAGTTGATAGTTGAGAAATTGCAGATCAAATCCTCAGCAATGGTGGTTCCTTTTGGTAAATTGAGGGCACTGCTCTCAATATTGGAGATGAGTCGGTGGAGTTATCTTTGGTTAAAACTGATGAGGGGCCCATACCGATAGAGAAGTGGCATATGTCGTGTAATGAACATGAGATTACAACGGGAAGCTTCACAGTAAAGCTAATTGGGCTCCCATTCAGCTATTGGAATGAAAAAAGCCTTGATATGATCGTTAGATTTCTGGGAGGGAGAATGGAAGGGTACAATATCAACAACTTATAGGCGACATGTCTAAAAATCTCGGGGGTTAAGCGAAAGGAAATTCCATGATTATTGGCTCTATTCATCGACAAACGATAGAGGAAGTGGAAGCTCTGTTGTTGAAGGAATGCACTGGGGAGAACAACAATGTTGAGGTGGAGGTAATGTGCTCATGTGGCAGGAGAAGACAGGTTGAAAGAGGAAAAGACGTCGGTTCTCCAAATGGGGAAGGAGAATAGTCAGCATTTGGAAGTCGAACCATCACCTACGAAGAAGAAGAAAATATTTCAAAAACTTTTGAAAATAATAAAGAAAGAGGGAAAGGGCCATCCTTTGTTGAGGTAGTTAAAAGGGGGGGGGGGAACTGAGCCACTGTAGGGTCCACCAAAAATTAAAAAGAATGCAAAATATTGGTCTGAACTAGTTGGAGACTGGGTCAAGCCAACCTCCTTTGTAAACCAACCGTAGGGAGAAAGAGAACCAGACCATGTGACTTTGCTAATAGTATCGTGGGTGGGAAAGAAAGGGGGGCACTGTTAGATAATAACTCAGGTCTATCTTCATCCCCAAAACAAAGTCTCTCAAAGAATCTGTCCAGGACTTCTGCCACACGAACATTGCAGTAGATTCCAATAAAAAAAAGGCAAAGATTTGGATGCTGTTGACAGGATCAAAGATCGCCCGAATCCTCGTTATACAAGGGGACATACAAATAATAATGAAATGGAGGACAGTGGTAGGGTGGACTTGGAATTGTCAGACGAAGAGGTTAATGATGCCAAAATGGAATCTGTGGATTGGAGTTTGGAGGATGAACATGAACAAGAAGATGAGGGTGGAATAATGTGTCATATTGCCTCACTTTTTGCGGAGGAGATAAACAAAGAGACTTTTACCCAAAACCTGAATCTGCTTGGGATCGGAAAAAGGTGCAATGAGATGAGAATGAGTGCAGCTTGGAAGTTGGGGAAGAAACTCTAAACCTTAACAAGGGGAAACCAGACCAAATATTGGAAGGTCTACAGGATGGTTGTAAGGAAATAGTGGATGATCACCAACGGTCTGTCAAGGAGAATCCTAATGGGGATAAGCGGCAGAGTTATGGGAGGAACTACGAGTGTACATTAGAAGCAGAGGGTGCCTTCCAACAAGTACCTAATTTTGGGACGATTGGTGAGCCCTAAATTGCAGAATGTGGCATCACAAACCGAGCTCTTTGTGCCTCTCTTGTGCTTTTCTCCCTTTCTAAACCAGATCTCTGTGTAAATTCTGTTTTGGGTACTAATAGTTGCTTTAGATCTATTGCTTGTTCTCTAAGGTCCTAGGTTGCCATCGAGTCACAAGCCTGAAGTCTAAATTGTTGATGATGGAGGAGAGGTGGGGTCGAGGGACATGGGAGGGGAAGATGGAATAAGCTTAAAAATTTGGGAATTAATAGAAGATTTTCTTGTAGAATTAAAAAGAAGAAATGCAAAAGGAAGAAAGAGACAATGTAGAGCCACATGGTGAATCCTCTTCTGTAAAGTTAAAGAAGGTGGAGGAAAACAATGAGAGGAATCAATTAGGGGTAGAACTTAGGGGGTGATATACAGCCACTTTGGAGTCTAAGTTAACAAATTTTGATATAAGGTGATATAAGTGTTTGGAGGGCTAGGGGAATAAGCTGGGCAATGAGTCCATCTTGGGGCTCTTCAGGAGGTATAGTGACATTAAGAATGAGGTATTAGAAGGGGTGGGTGAACTTGTTGGTAGGTTTACGTTGTTTGTTAAATTGTGACAGTTGGTAGATGAATTTGAGTGGGCTCTGACAAACATTTATGGTCCAATGGCTACAGAGAAAGAGAGGAGTTGTGGAAGGAATTGGGAGATATTAGAGGGCTATGGGAATGGCCTTGGTGCATAGGTAGGGATTTCAATGTAATCAGATTTGTAAGGGAGACAAATAACCTGAGGCAAATAACTACAATAAATATGAGGAACTTTAATGAGTTCATTAATTCTTTTGAACCAAAAGAATTGCCTTTGTTGCATACCAATTTCACTTGGGCAAACCTTCAGACAAACCCTATTTGCTCCAAACTAGATAGATTTTTGTTTATTGTGGATTGGGAGGAGCATTGGGGAAACCTAGTATCCAGGTAACTTCTGACCATTGGCCTATTTCCATTGCCAAAGAAGGTTTGGGTGGTTGGGGTCCAACACCATTCAGATTTGAAAACGTGTCTAGGTCACCCGGGATTTGTTAGAAAGATAAAGGATTGGTGGGATGAAAGTAACCCAAATGTGAATTGGGAAGGGATGAAATTTCATTGGAAGTTAAAGGAGCTGAAATCTAAGATTGAGGAGTGGAATATTCAACAATTTGGAAGGATTGAAGAGAGAAAACAGGAAGTGATAGATAGAATTGAGGAGCTGGACAGCAAAGAGAATGAAGGGACTTTTGAGGAAAGGGATGTGGAGGAAAGATGGATTTTAAGGAAGCGATTAGAAGATCTGTTATACAGGGAAGAAGTTAGTTGGAGGCAAAATTCCAAACACAAATGGGTGAAGGAAAGAGATAGGAATACAAGATTCTTTCATGCTATGGCAAATAATAGAAGAAAGAAGAACTTAATCTCTAAATTAGTTGTTGATGATGTAACACTCACCCAACAATCTGAGATAGTTGGGGCCTTTGTAGATAATTTCAAATCTATTTATAGGAGACCCCTAAATGGAAGAATTTGGCTAGAAGGGTTGGATTGGCCTAAGGTACCTGAGGAGCTTAAGGTGTGGCTTGAAAGAAGTTTTGAGTTGGAGGAAATAAAGGAAACTGTTTTCTCAATGGATAGAACTAAAGCACCAGGACCAGATGGTTTTATAATGGCTTTTTACCAAGATTACTGGGACATTTTGAAACATGACCTTCAGAGAGTCTTCAATGAATTTTTTTAGAGGGGTGTGATAAACCCAGGATGGTGCTACTCGTCCTAAGAGTTTAGACCTATCAATTTGGTAAACATAGTGTTTTAAAAGTGCAAGGCGTAGGGGCCAATTTGCACTCGAGGCGCAAGGCATAAAGCAAGACGAATGCCTTTTTGAAGCAAGGCACAAATTATACAAATAAAAAGCTAAAAAAAGTCAGAAAATTAAAAAAATGCCAAAAAATCAAAAAATCAAAAAAATTAAACATAATATTAATAAAAAAATATAAACTTAAATTTCAAATTAAATGTTTTAAAAAACCTATTATCTAAAATTAAAATACATAAACATGACATATAAAGCGTATTCAAATGAAAATTTAAAAATAAAATCAAACATATAGAACATTTTCAAGCATGTAACACCCACAATCTCTTTTTTACCTCAATTGAATTACTTCAAGGAGCTAATGTGATGTAAAACATATTACATTCTTGATTCTACAAGCCACCTTTGTGTTACGCCCCTTGAGGCAAGCCCAAACAAGTCCATGTTATGGTCTTAAATTCTTAGTTCTTTCACAAAAATAATGATTTTATATTTTTAATTGCGTTTTATGTAGATATTTTAGTAGGATGAATGAATGAACAACATTAGCAAATAGGGGGTTGTCGGAGAAAAAAAGCGTGAAATTTTCAAAAGGTGCACGCTTGGGTTGAGGCGCAAGGTGCATCAGGAAAGGGCTGCGCTTAGGACCTAGGCGAGGCGCATACCCTAAAATGTGCCTTGCTTGTGCGCCTAGGCACGCCTTATAAATCACTGGAAACAACCTTTACAAAATCATTGCTAAGGTGCTCTCAAGGAGAATTAGGGTTGTGCTTCTCACCTCATTTCCCAAAATCAAGGTGCCTTTGTTAGTGATCAGCAAATAGCGGATCAGATCTTAATAGCCAATGAGAGTGTGGAGGACTTGAAAAGAAGTAGGAGAAAAGGAATGTGTGTATGTCGGATCTAGAGAAGGCTTATGACTTGGTGGATTGGTCCTTCTTACCGGTCTTGAAAAATTTTGGGTTTGGGGTTAAATGGTGTAAGTGGATGCAAGGCTCTATAGATTCTAGTCGGCTGTGCCTCCTCACCTCATTTCCCAAAATCAAGGTGCTTTTGTTAGTAATCGGAAAATAATGGATCAGATCTTAATAGCCGATGAGAGTGTGGAGGACTTGAAAAGAAGTGGGAGAAAAGGAATTGTGTGTAAGCTAGATCTAGAGAAGGCTTATGACTTGGTGGATTGGTCCTTCCTACTACAAGTCTTGCCTTCTTGGAAAATTTTGGGTTTGGGGTTAAATGGTGTAAGTGGATTCAAGGCTGTATAGATTCTTGCCACTACTCTATTTTGGTGAGTGGAGTAGTGATAGATCATTTCCCTGCAATTAGGGGCCTTATTGCAAGGGGACCCCTTCTCCCCATTTCTGTTTACATTAATTGCTGAAGTTTTGGGCAGACTAACTAGGGCAGATTCTAGACACCTAGTGAGGGGATGGAGACTGGGCAGAGATAGGGTACCAATCACCCACCTACAGTTTGCTGATGATACCATTTTGTTTTGTGAAGGTGAGGAGCTTAGATGGGTTAGGAATTTGAAATTGGTGGTGCAACTCTTTGAAAAAATGTCAAACTTAAGAATGAATTTTGACAAAAGTTGTGTGGTGGGGATCAATATGGATGAGAGTGATTTGGCTGATAGGGCGGAAATTCTAGGATGTGTAACCTCTGAATGGCCTATAAATTATTTGGGTTTGCCTTTAGGAGATAATTCGAGAAATAATAGTTTTTGAAACCCTATGGTGGATAGGTTCACTAAGAGGCCATATAATTGGAATTCTAGAAGGAATAATAGTTTTTGAAACCCTTTGATTAAGTCTACCTTGACCAACTTTCCAATTACTTCTTATCTGTATTTAGGATTTTGGGAGGAGTGAGCATGGTGTTGGAAAAATTGTTGAAAGATTTCTTGTGGGAACTAGGGGAAGAAAAAAGAGACCATATAGTTGGGTGGGAGGTGGTCACCATAAGTAAGGAGGTGGGTGGATTAGGGATAGGAAGTACTCAAAGGAGAAACGAGGGTTTGCTTGGAAAATGGTTATGGAGGCTGCCAAGGGAGGACGATGTTGGTGGAAATGTCGGTCATCCAAATATAAGAAACATATCAGAAATATCATATGGAAATATTGTAAAAATTATAGATATGGTGGAAACATTGTAAAATATGCAAAATATAGAATGGTATTTTATGAAATGATAAGAAGCATAAGCACACCTTTTTAAATAATTATCATATTCCAAATCATTAAACAAATCTAAGAAACTAAGGTTATAGACAAAATAATGTGTTTTGAAGTTGCCCTGTAAACCTCAAGATTCAGAGATTCATGATAGAATGAGTTAAAGAAAAATTTAAACTCATAGAAAATGTAAATGGTTGTAATAGATCAACTAAATAATCTATTACACAAACAAAAACTAATACTTCATATTTGAAATGAATATTGAGTTGGCTCAAAGTGGTAATCATTATAAGTTAGGTGGGCAATAACTTGCTAATTCACATACCTACAATATTGTCACCAACTTATGTTATAATACTATCTCTTGTACTCCATATAGTATTGGAAGTGAAAATGGAAATATGTTATAGAAACTATCTCTTATACTCCACATAGTGTTGGTAGTGTTCATTGGGGAAATGTCGACTCCGGTAAAATTTCGTGTCACTACCCATGGAAGTGACTTAATTGACATCCCTTTACTGGTGCATCCTTTGTAAGGCAAATGGTGAGAGTTGCTATCACTTACTAATATCTTGCTCTCTTGGGAATGGTTTCTCTCTTTATTTGGTTGTAGATGGACGCCCCCACTATATGTACAAAGCTTGTACGCCTCTTCCTTTTTCAGGTGGCCAAAGAAGAGGGGTAGAATTCTTTGGAGATGTGTCAGAGTTGCCATATGTTGGACAATGTGGGAGGAAAGAAATTCAAGGATTTTTAATGAAAAGGAGAGGAATAAGGACATTATTGAAATAGTTACTAACTTACTATTAGAGTGGTGCCTAGATTTGTTTGAGAATATCTCCACAGATATGATAAGAAGAAATTGGAAGGAAGTGGCTAACTCAGCACCTGCTAAAACCAAGATTAGTCCCAATTGGTCTCCCCCGGCGTTTGGCTTTACTAAGATGAACTTTGATGGGAGTAGTGAAGGTAATCCGGGGCCTTTTGGAATTGGAAGAACCTTCAGGGATGAAGATGGGAAAGTCATTTCTCTATTCTCTGGCCCTATTGGTGCAGGCGATTCTCTTTGAGCTGTGATGGAAGGAATGAAGAAGGCACATGAGCTGGGCTGCCACAAGCTCATTATTGAAGGGGATTCAAAATTGGTTATAGAATGGTTGCAAGAAGACAAGAGGGCTCTTTGGAAGTTTGCCAATGAAAAAAGAATGTTCAACTGGCTAGAACAAGGAGTGGAGATTCAGTTTGAATGGGTAAAAAGGTGTGCTAACTCTTTTTGCGGATACCCTTGCTAAGCAAGGGGTGGGAAGGGAACAACTGTTTCTGGCCATTTTGTAATTGAATTATATTTCTTATTGGGGAGGGTTAGGACAGTTTACCCCTCCCTAGTCCTTTGTACTTCTTTCTCTATTGAAAGTTTAATGAAAGATTATGTTATTGATCGAAAAATGAAGTTCATTTATGATAAAAAGCACCGTGAGGTCACTTATGCAGTTGGGGATTTTGTATACCTGAAGCTACAGTTACTTGTCAAAAAATAAAAAACCTGAAGCTACCTTACAAGCAATCTTCACTTGCCCAAAGACCCCTAAATTCCCGGCTGCATCCTGTATTCCATGTAAGCTTGCTGAAGCCAAGTGTCTCTCTGGCTACCACAGTCAGTCCTTCACTTCCCCAGTTCACTGAAGATGGGAAACTAAAAGTTGAACCCCATCTAATAAAGGATTGGTGATGGATTAAAATTGGCTGCAAAATTGTGAAGCAATCTCTAGTTATTTGGTCCAACCTACCAGTAGATGATTCCACATTGGAAGGATTTGAGAAGCTTCAGCAGCAGTTCCCTCGTATAATCCTTGAGGACAATGTTTCTCTCATTGGGAGGGAGTTGATAAGGCTCAGCCCAATATGAACAGCTGCACACAAGCTAACAGCAAAGGAGCTCCGAACCTGATAGCACCTCTGAAGTTTGTTTACACTAGAAGGCCACATCAGCCTTAATCTCTGATGGTTGTAACTGTCTAACAAACTGAAATGAGTGAGTATATAATACTACCTCTGCATTTTTTTTGATAGGAAACGATAACTTTCATTGATTGGAGGTAGATCTGAATTTTCCCCAACTTCCCTCTTCCTCTCTTTCCCTCTTCCCCTTCCCCAAGCAACAATTCAAGAGGTTGAGCTCCCTCAAAGCAGCTCAGTTCTATCATAATATGTGAGACTAGTGGAGTCTCAATTGGTTGTAACTTGTAAGTAGCTCAAAAATCGACCAGAAAGTCCACCTGCTGTGGTCGTGTTTTGTTGACATTCTTACCTTTTTCATTGATTGATCTCCGCAAACTACTTTTGGAATTTCTACAAGTTTTGTATTGTTTGATCTCTGTAGTGTGTAGGACCAGTCTTCTTGCATCATGACACAAGATTAACTGTAGCATTGCTGTCTTTTGGAGATCTGTTTACTTGAAGGGGGTTTTCCTCCTAATTGCTACATCAAAGGTATTCTCTTCCTAACCTTCTGTCTTCATGTCAATCTGGTGCTTCAATAAGTCCACAACCTTCAGCTTAGGGAAATTCTCTGATACAAGAAAGTAAGAATTCAAGAAGATCTGAAAAGGAATTGCATAGAGAGGGTCTTGCAGGGGGAAACCTCCTAATGAAGAGCATTAATGTTCTTTTTATAAAATTTGTTCTGTTCTATAAACTACTTATTTGCCACTAATGATATGTACTCTTATTGTTACTTTCCTATGCAACTTATACTATGAAATAAATGAAGGATTTTCTTGCTTAAATGACATTACTCCAACAACTAAAATTACAACATGCATTATACATCTTAGTTCTTTAGCATCTTCTCAAAATCAGTACTCCAAAATTCAAATTATTTGGTGGTGTTCAGGTGTTTAACTGACTAACCACCTGACCTATGAAAAAGCAAAATTTACTTGATTGGCTTGTATGGTGATGTTGTTTCAAGATCTGGTGAATATTCTTAGAACATCCAGCATCTTTTGTCCTTCAGGTTTCATTTTAGCTAGTTGATCCATAGTTTCTATGGAATACTCATTTTTTGAAGCCTTTCCAGTGTCCTACTCCTACCTAGATAGAGTTTGTATATGTATTTAGTATTTACTTGCAAAACAACTAATCCATGTTTAAACTATCCCAGCACACTTATCGTGGATCAGATCATGATAGATCAAGGAATAGAGAGTGGGATCGCGATAGGGAAAGAGATCGAGATCGTCATCATAGAGATTACAAGGATAGAAGCGTGAGGGATGAAAGAGGAAGGGACAAATATGATGATTATGACCGTCATCGGAGCCGTGATTATGACAGGTAAAGTACAAACTTGGTTTTGATGATAGCACTGCTTTTAGTTTTATCACATTTTTAGCAATAATTAAATAGTTGGCTGTAAAACTTCAAGATAGCTTTATCTTGATAACAATAGAAAAGAAAAAAAGGAAAAAAAACTTTTAGGAAGCTCTACTGCATCTTTTTTCAACTGCTTTTTGGAATAATCTAAGATGTTTATTCATTGATAAGCTAATAAGATGTTTCCTTCCCTTTCTTCCTCCTAACTGAATGGAGTAATAATTAAACCAAAGTTATGCAGTGCTTTTGTTTTTGTTTTGCAGGGGAATGCCACTTTTCATTTTTTTTGATAAGTAAAAAGATTGTATATTAATAGTCGCAAGTAGTAAACAATACAAGCATCCTATGGAGAGGCATGGGATGCTACCTCTCACTTAGACATTAGAAAAACAGAAATCAATTACAACTGTCCCTGTTTACCCCTTCTTTAGCTAACCCATCTGCTATAGCATTATCTGTTCACTTTTCATTTATTTCCTAAACAATACAAGCATCCTATGGAGAGGCATGGGATGCTACCTCTCACTTAGACATTAGAAAAACAGAAATCAATTACAACTGTCCCTACCCCTTCTTTAGCTAACCCATCTGCTATAGCATTATCTGTTCACTTTTCATTTATTTCCTTCTTTCTTTTTGGGTTAAAGCTTATGTGATTGTCTTTTTCCTGTACAGGCACCGAGATTATGATCGAGATAGAAGTAGGAGGCATAAACATAGGTCACCCTCTCGTTCAAGAGGTAGATCTAGGAACAGATCTAGATCACGTTCTCGTTCTCGTTCAAAAAGGTAGAAAATTGCATGTTCTTGTTGTTATTTATTTTTGGCTGGATAAATAAATGGAATTTCTTTGCTGATGATCCATTTCTCTTAGACTAAAGAAAATCCGATAGATTGTCTTGTGGATAATCACCCTTGTAATATTCAAAAAGTTCTAAATGTTAATGGTATCACAAAGTTGTCTTTGAATCTTTGAATCGGCTTCAAAAAATTAATGACGAGCTGTGGTTGTATCTTCCCTACAGCAAAAGGCAAAGTGGTTTTGACATGGCACCACCAGGTGCTGCAATGCTGCCCGGTGCTGCTGCTCCAGGTCTGTATATGGCTTTTCTGCCATTTTTTTTTTGCTAGGTTTGCCTATACTTGACTAACCAAATGTGTTTTTTTTTTTTTTTAATGTCATAGAATAGTGGCAATTTATTTCCTAACGGCACTTCCTATTTTCAGCAATTGTTGCTATTAAATATGATTTATTTTTATTCTTTACGGTGCATTATTCTATTTTAATTAGTCATCTTACACTGAAACTGAGAGCCATTGTTGTGTTGTTTGGCTGTTGTTTGTGGTGCTTTGTTTGTCTTTTGTGTTTACCATTTGGGTAAGAAGGCAATGTTGGACTACATGTCCCACTGTGCTACCCATGGGCGTGATCACTGTAGATTTTATGTTCAACGAGGAACCAATGCACCGATTTGCTGGATCTTGTTCGCCTTCAACCGGCAACTTTTGCCATTTTGGTAGACTTACGAATATTTCCCGAACATTTGCAATGATGGATTTCTTTCTTATTTTTTTATTGATTGGCATTTATTATATGAGATATCAATAAAGGTTGTTAAGCCAGAAGCTAAGGTTATATGCTTAGTTACTTCTAGCTGTGTTGTTGTTGCTCAACTCATGGTAGCAACACATTTCAATTTTGTGGTTGTTTGATGCTATATTCCATATTTACTTCTTTTCTTTCTGTCAACTGCATAGGAGCACAATTGGGTGTTCCTCAGACAACGCCAGGAATGCTCCCCAACATGTTTCCTTTTGGGACCACTCAGGTAGCATATATATATATATATATTAATATTCTTATATAGCATTATCTTTATTTTTATAACTATTTTTTGTTATCTAATTGAGTTATTTTGGGATTCTAATGTTAACTGCAATGTCTGAATTAGCTTGGGACTATTCCACTTGTGCCCCCCCAAGCTATGACTCAGCAGGTATGTTCTCTATGTTTCCTTGTTTCCTCTTCAGCTTTTCCTCCAGATGCTTCTATCATTACCATTTTTCCCATCTTCCATTCTTGTAGGCCACAAGGCATGCACGCCGAGTATATGTTGGTGGTCTCCCTCCTATGGCAAATGAGCAGGTAATTTTTTATCTTCTTCTTGCTTTCATCTTTTCCGAGGTTGGATTTATGTAGTTGTTTTCATGGTATCAGTAGAAAAGAAACTTATATCTTCATCCCCCTTCCCATGTTCCTCTGGTGCTACTTCTTCACAAAGAGCTGTGGTCCTGAAGATGTTCTTCTGGTTGCCAATATTTTTGTCTTTTATATAATCATTCAATGAAGAAATATGCTGTCTCTGGAAACTATGTTGGACTTTTATTCACTGGTGCTCTTATTTCTTCCACCCAAATGGAAAACCATGCTTACTGCCTTTTCTTTCTAGAGCCTGTATCAATGGTAGCCCTTCCAAAAATGCCACTTCATGTCTTTTCCTTATATGAACTCTGTAAAGCTAAATGGAAAGCATCCTCCTGTAAATATTTATGTTTACAGGAAGATCTTTAAGACATATGAGGCTACAGTATTGACTTGTACAATACAAAGTCACTAAGAGTTCTTTGCAGTCATGTTCAGCATATTGGATGTCCATAGATTAATGTTTACAGCAACATAAAAAATTTTTATGCAAACATATTGTCTCATCAACATCTTTGAAAATAGCATATTGAAATCAGTTTTCTAAAAGGCGTGGGAGGCATTCTCCTGGAGGTGCGCCTCTAGGCGAGGCGCTCCCAAAACACCCTAAGGCGTATGCCAAAGGCGCTGACCCCTCTGAGGCGTATGCCTCTTGTGCTTTTTTCATGAGGCGTGCTAGAGGCATATGCCTCATGCGCCTCATGCACATTTGATATAAAAAGACAGAAAAAAAGAAAAAAGAAAAAATAAAGGTAAGGAAAGGGAAGGGAAAGAAAAAGAGAGAAGAAAACAAGAGAAAAGGAAAGAAAAGGAAAGGGAAGGGAAGGGAAGAAAAGATAAGGGGAAAGAAAGTGGTTTGCCCCCTGCCCCTTCGGCTGGGGGGCGAAATCCCCCACCCCCTTTTCAATGCAGCCCAATTTGTTTTTTTTTTTTTGGAGTTAGGGGGGTCTTGCTCCGCTTCGGCGATGTTATGCATCTTTATTCTTCTTAATATAAAAGTTTTTTATTAAAAATAAAGAAAAAATGAGATCCCCCCTTCCTCTTCATCCTCCTCCTAACCCCCCTCCCCTTAAGGAGGCTTAAGCCTCCTTGTGTTCGGGAGGCTTACGCCTCTTGCTTTCTGAACTATGCTTCACGCCTCGCGTCACACCTCCGCATTTTAAAACATTGATTGAAATGTTGCCAATATAACAGAATCTCACTGTGTAGGTGCTATCTTGTACTTTTTTTTGGTTTTATGAATAAAATACTTTACCTTACAATTTCAAAAAGAAAAAAAATGTTGCCAATATTTTTTTTGATGAGTAACTGAAAATTGATTAAATGAGATAAAGAAGAAAGAATGCTTTACATACAAAATGCCAATCATCCCTAAAGTTACAACTTACAATTGCTTACGCTTTGAGATCCCTTAACTGTTCCCAAAAAGGTTGAGTTCTATTCATACACTGTCTCAACAAGGCGTCAGCCACACAGTTAGCCGAATGATGTACCTATTGAATAGTAATAAATCTCACTCCTCCAAGTTCCCTTATTTCCCTCAAGATGCTTCAGTACTGCCAAGAAGTTTTGCTGATGTTTCTTAGCCTGCCCACAACCCTGAGTCTCCTACCACGATTAAATTCCTGAGATTCAGATATCTTTCTAGTCTCAAGCTTTGTGGTGCTATTCTCAATTCAGCCCTAGTAGAGATATTAAAGTCCTGGAGGATGAGAAACCTGCTATCCATTGCCAACCTCTGAAGAAGTTTTCCCTGGATAAAATATAAAAGACTTGCATTTTCTTAACCCAATGAACCACCTTAATTGTAACATTTCTTTCTTCCCAACTTGACTAAAGTATTGCTGCCCTTGTGCATTTCTACATGGTCCTCCCTTTTGATCTTTGGTAGAATGAAGAAAAGGCTTTCTAAACCAATACGAATCCATCTAAGGCTGAAGAGAGTAAAAAACCACCCCCAAATTCGAAAATTCCCACAACAAACAACAGGAGATTGACAAATGTCATGTAGCTTCACTTCTATTACATATGAGAAAACAGATATTTGGAGATAGAAACCAATTATGTCTTTTTCCTCTGAAGAGTTTCACATGTTTAATATTAACATTCTCCCAAGCTTCACAACTCTGCCTTCCTCTATGATCTGCTTCTGGGTAGATGCCATATCGAGTTGGTGCTTTGTCTGAAGCATATCTAACCATAATAGAACTTCTATTAAAAAGGAAAAAAAATCTAACTATAATACAATTTGCCTTGATTGCTATTTGCTCTTCAAGTAAAACCAATGCTCTATCATGAGAATTATTATTTTTTTGATCAATAACACCATCTTCATTAAATTAAAAGAAGAGAAGGAATAAGGATACAAAGGGGGAGATAAAATAACTTAGCTTCCCAAAAACAGAAAACAAAGGGAATGCAAAGAAAAAGATTAAAAACTAGCCCAAAAAACAAACTCCCTATTCACTCCTTGCTTGGCCAACCCATCCGCAAATGAGTTGGCACTCTTCACCCAGCTGTACTGAATCTCAATGTCCCTACCCAGCCATAAGAACTGTTTTTTTTTTTCATTGTTAAAGTTTTACAAACCACTGTTCTCTGTCTTCAACCAACTAACCACTGCCTTCGAATCACCCTCTAGAATCAAACGGCTGATATTTAATTCTTTTGCTCTTCAAATTCCTTCAAGCGCTACAAGGATCTCAGCCCAAAGAGAGTCACCTTCTCCAATAGGGCCAGAGAATAAAGCAGTAACAATCCCTTCCTCATTCCTGAAGACTCCTCCAATCCCAGAGGGCCTTGGATTCCTTACACTACTGCCATCAAAATTCAGCTTTATAAAGCCAGGGGGGGAGGGGACCAAAACGGACAAAGAGTCCTCTTGCATCTAGCAATGGAAGCAATCTCTTTCCAGTTTCTTAGCAAGTCATCCATAGGAAAATCTGAAAACAACTTCAAAGATTTTAGCCAGTGGACAACTCTTAAAAGGATTCGATCTAACAATTCTTCCAAAGCTCTTTCCTTGTCAGAAAAAATGCGTGAGTTTCTTTCTTCCCACCAAGACCAGCATATCGCTGCCCTAATACACCTCCACATAGTCCTCCCTCGCTTCTTAGCCAACTGAAAAAAGAAGGAGAAAACAAACCTTGGACAGTCTCCGGAGGATACCAAGAACACCCAAAACGGGAGAAAACCCACTCTCAAACAGTTTTAGTTGCCTTACAAGAGACTATGAGGTGGTAGCCAAATTCCTCATCAGCTTTACAAAGAGCACATCTGTTAGGAAGTAGACAATAGTTGGGTCTCTTTCTCTAAAGTAAGTCTAAAGTGTTGATTCTTTCCAGGAAAATTTCCCAACAAAAAAAAACCAACCCGAGGAGGAATAGGCTTGCTCCAAATTTCCTTAATTGGAAAGGACAACCCCAAGGGGCTACGAGGCTGAGTTAAGGTTTCAAAGAATGAAGCACAAGAAAAGGTACCAGAGTAGAAAGGGTCCAAAATCTGGTGTCTTCCTTAGCAGGGTTTAGGAAGACACCCTCAAGGGAGGCTAGCAGAGGTACCATGCTATCCAAGTCTGTATTCTTAATTGCCCTATGCAGGCCAAGGTTCCATCCAAAGCCAGAAGTGGAGGCTGAAGGGACCAAGAAAGAAGATATGGGTTCATTTTTCAAGTCTGATAGAGCATACAAGGAAGGAAACTGGTCTTTCAGAGGAGAATCCCCGACCTAAAGTTGTTCTCAGAATTTTATTCGGTTACCAGAGTTTAGACCATACTTGATCCAGGGGAGAAAACTGGAAGCAGATTGTGAATGGAATTCCAAGGAGAAGCTGCTGAAGCCCTTGTCAAGATTCCATGATCCCAGCCATTGTCTTCCAGCCCGTGAATGCTAGCCACAATCTTAGTCCACAATTTATCCCTTTCCAATGAAAACCTCCACAACCACTTCCCCAGTAGAGCCATATTCCTTTTCTTAAAATTACCAATCCCAAGACCTCCTAGTTTTTACACCTAGTGACCACCTCCCAACTCAGCCTATGATCTTTCTTCTCCTCTCCAGGCTCCCAGAGAAAGTTCCTTATTAATTTTTCCAAAAGATTTGAAACCTTTGAGGGGATCTTAAACACTGACAGATAGTAAACAGGTAGGTTAGCTAGGGTAGACTTAATGAGAGAGACTCTCCCACCTAAAGAAAGATAATTTCTCTTCCAGGCCGCTAGCCTCTTCTCAAACCTCTCCACTACCGGAGCCCAAAAGCTAACACTCTTAGGATTATCTCCTAAAGGGAGGCCCAAATATGTCAGGGGCTAGTCCGTAATTGCACAACCTAGCTCACCTGCAAATTTCCTTAGGTCCCTTTTGTTCACATTCATTCCCGCCACACAACTCTTATCGAAGTTTACCTTGAGGTTAGATATCTGCTCAAAGAGTTGTATTGTCAACTTTAGATTCCGGATCCAATTGAAGTTCCCTCCTTCACAGAAAAGGATAGTATCATATGCAAACTGTAGAAGTGTTAAAGGAACCTCCTTCCTTCCTACTCTCCACCCTCTTATCAAATTCCTCGAGTCTGCTCTATGGATCAATCTCCCAAACACATCAACAATCAAGGTGAAAAGAAAAGGGGAAAGAGGATCTCCTTGTCTTAGACATCTCAATGTAGGAAAGAAGTCAACCACAGTCCCATTCACCAAGATAGAATAATGGCAAGTCCTAACACAACCCCAGATCCACTTACACCACCTGTCTCCAAAACCAAAACTCCTCAACACCTCCATCAAGAAAGACCAATCAACCAAGTCATAAGCCTTCTCCAAATCCAATTTGCAAACCACTTCCTTCTTTTTTGACTTCCTAAAGCTCAAGCTTTCATTTGCAATGAGAATCTGATCGGTGATCTGTCTTCCCTCCACAAAAGCACCTTGGTTGGGTGCAATAATAGAGGGGAGCACCTTCTTTATCTTGATAGACAACACCTTTGCAATGGTTTTGTACAAGCTAGTCACCAGACTAATAGGTCTAAAATCCTTTGGTTGAGAAGCATCTTTCTTCTTTGGGACTAAGGCAATGAAAGTTGAGTTCAAGCCCGAGTTTATTACACCCCTCCTGTGGAACTCCTCAAAAACATATCTAAGATCATTCTCCAAAATATCCCAACAATCATGGTAAAAGGCCATTGTGAACCCATATGGACCCGGAGCTTTTGTCCTATCCATAGAGAATACTGCTTCCTTTACCTCCACCATATCAAACCTTTTTTCTAACCACTCTCTCTTCTTTGCACTTAGAGTCGGCCTATCCAAATCCTCCAACCACACTCTCCCATTCATAGGCCTTCTAAAAATAGATTTGAGATGGTTTACTAGAGCTTCAGCAATTTCTGCCAGGTGGGACAACACTGCTCCATCAACTTCCAAATTAGAGATGAAATTCTTCTTTCTCCTCCCATTTGTCATTGAATGGAAAAACCTTGTGTTTCTGTCTCCCTCCTTTAGCCACTTACACCTGGATTTTTGCCTCCAACTGATTTCCTCCTTAACCAAGATGTCATCCATCTACCTCCTCAAAACCCATCTCAACTTCCTTTCTTCCTCTTCAAAGGAGCCTCTCTCTTCCTTCAGGTCCAAATCCTCGATTTGCTCCACCAGAACTTGTTTTCTTTCTTCTAATCTTCCAAACTCTTGCGTATTCCACTCCTTTAATTGTGATTTTAAGTAATTGAGTTTCTTGTGGAATCTCATTCCCTCCCAATCAACTACCGGATTCGCTTGCTCCCACCACTCTCTGATCTTCTCAATGAAACCCGGATGAGTCAACCACATGTCTTCAAACTTGAAAGGGGTAGGCCCAACTCCTCTTATTTCCTCCTTGACCAACACTATAGGCCAATGATCTTAAGTAAGTCTAGGGAGAGCCCTAGAAGTATTATTGCCCCAATGTTCCTTTCAATCTGTTTAGAACAAAAATCTGTCTAACTTAGAGCAAATTGGCCTTGATTGAAGGTTGGACCAAGTGAAGTTATTATTTAGGAAAAGAAGTTCTTTGAGTTCAAAAGAGTCCACAAATTGGTTGAACTTCCTCATACTTGTTGTCACTCTCTATCTGGGGTTGTTGGTTTTCTCCGTAAATCTCATCACATTAAAATCCCCTCCCACACACCAAGGTCCATCCCAGAGGCCTCTAATGTCACTCAATTCTTCCCATAATTTCTCCCTGTGCCTATAGTCATTGGGGCCATACACATTTGTTAGTACCCCATTCATATCCATCGTCCATCTATCATGAGAATTTGTGCACCTTCTTTTGAAGAAAGAGGGCTGGATGACCATGCCCAGGAAGCTCTATTTCGAAGTATTAAAAAAGCGGCCTATCCTATGGTAAGGTTTGTTTATTGCTGTTGATTACAAGAGAGTGTCTCTAGGCGCTACATAGGAGAAGACGCCTTAGACAACATCCCCTTGAGCAGGAAACGCCTGAATGGTGTTTCCTCTAAAAGTGACTTCCACATAACCTGAGACAAAAGGCAGTATAAAACATTTGTACCTGATGAGCCCAACCAAACAGGATTATGGTCTAGTGAAGCCTAATAGCCTGTGGTGCTGATGTGGCAAAACACCCTTAAAAAATACTTGAATTAAATAGTTTAGACTGTTTAGTTGAGGCAGCTGGGCACCGTCTGGGGTTTTTGGCTTGGCAAGGTGAGTTGACATCTCTGCAGCAAATATATGTATTTATATAATGTATATAATAGTTATATCATATTTGCATTTATAATGTAATCGATTTGTTATAAAATTAGAACTACAAATTAAATCCTAAATGATAAAATGTTAACTATAGTACAACTGATCCTCAGAACAATAAGATTTTTGAGTATCCTCCAAAGTAACAGAGAGAGATTAAAAGCCCTATCAAAAAATGGATTCTACACTAGTATAAATATATAAAATGGGGGAAAATTACTTCCTGCTTAATTGTTCATATCTTTACTACTTGTCTAGTCGGTTTCCTAGATGATGGGCCTCCAAAATGCATGGTCAGTCATCTAGTCAATGCCTAGGTGATGTTTTAACTACATTGAACAAAATAAAATCTACACCTTATAACTAAGGCCTAGTTTGTTTGCAGTGCAATTTTACTTGCACTGGTAGGAAAGTGCAAATGAGTTGAGAGAAAATTATGATTACCAGAAATTGCACTACCATGCATTTGCACTGCAAACAGAGCCTACATCACACAAGATAGAAGTCAAACTGGGCATCTTAAACTCAACTAAGAGAACTTGCAGAATACAAAAAAAAAAAGAAGCAACTTGCAGAATACAAAATGGTGAGTACACAAGCCACTCTATCTAAACTTTAGCTTAACATACCTTTGAAATGACCCAAGAATTAGAAGCTGTCACAACCTCTGGAATCTCTAAATATGTTGAAATAGAGCCACATAGTTCTTGGTCTGTAGGTGCAGACTCCAGACCCCGTGACTGCATCATTTATGGCTGTGCTCTTCTCTAAATCAAATTTACTGGCCTTCTCTTGTGGATGTATATTTCAAGGTTCTGTTTTCTTCAGGAAGCTGAACCTTGATGGCTGCTACAGTAGATATCTTATCACAATATTTCAAAGCACACACTATTCCTGAAAAAGTTATGGTGTTTTTTAAGTTATTGCAGGCATTTAGATCTTGATATTATATTTAATTCAAAATCTTACTAAATTGCAAGATTAATCTCTATGAACCTCTCGTGCTGAGTTTGTTCTTTGTCATTTGGAACAGACTATTGCAACCTTCTTCAGCCGGATAATGGCAGCTATTGGAGGAAATACTGCTGGTCCTGGTCAGTTTGGACTTTTAGTGTTCCTGCAAATTTATGCATTTTATCTATGTTTGTGTGTTTGTTTATATTTTTACTTTCATTTTTCATATTTGCATCTTTACCATTCAAAAAAAAAGGAATTTATCCCAACACTTATATTTGTAGGTGATTCTGTGGTTAATGTGTATATCAACCATGAAAAGAAGTTTGCTTTTGTCGAAATGAGATCTGTTGAAGAAGCAAGTAATGCGATGGCACTGGATGGGATTATATTTGAGGTATTGCCAATTTTTTTTTTGATAAATAAGATAAGATAAATTTCATTAATAGAAAACTAATGCAGTTACAAGCTTCCCACGGAGAGGCATGACCTGCGTCCTCTCCTAACAGCAGGAAGAAAGACAAAAGATAGAAAACAGATTTAGTCTACAATTGAGCTCAATACAAACATTCCCGTTTACCCCTTGCTTTGCAAGACCATCAGCTATAGAGATTGCTGATCTCCCCACTCATTGTATTCTCACTGTCAAGCTCCTTGTCAGGCAGTTGAATTTTTTAATTTCATTCTTAAAACACCACACTATAGAGTCTGGGTTTTGTAGCCAGCCCACTACCACCTTGGAGTCCTTTTCTGTTATCAACTGTTCCACGCCTATCTGCACTGCTAGCTGTACTCCCTGGATAGTGGCTGCAAGTTCCGCCCTATTTGAGTTTCCAACTCCTATGGGTCCCGAGTAAATAAGAACCACATTCCCAGCCTCATTCCTCAGTACCCCTTCCACCCCTGACGGACCTGGATTACCAAGACTACTGCCATCGAAATTCAGCTTCAAGAAGCTTTCAGAGGGGGTTCCCAAGCCATACTCACTTTAGTCTTTATGGATGAACAATTAGCCACTGCTAACCAATTCCTCCAAATATCATTAAATGAGAATTGATGGAATAGGTCCAGTGATTTTAGCCATAGGATCACCCTATTTTGAATGCAGTCCTTCTTCTCTTCTAGTCTTCTCTCCTTCTCTTGGAAAATTCTGGTTATTCCATTCTTCCCACACGGACCAGATCAGCACTTCTCTTTCACACCTCCACATAAATCTTCCTCTTCTGTGACGCCAAGGGAAGAAAGCAGGATAAAAAATCAAACTTGCATCTGCTGGCCTAACCAACCTGCACCAATGAGAAGAGCTACTCCCATAAATCTGCAGTAAATGAACAAGATATTAGTAGATGGTTACAGTCCTCACCATGTGACCTGCAAAGAATACACCAATCAGGTGAGAGACTCAGAGACAGAGAAAAGGTCTTCTCTTTTGTAGAATGTCTAAGGTGTTTATTTTCCCATAATGCACTTCCCAGCAAAAAACCATAATCTTAGGGGGGACAGGCCTACACTAGATTTCCTTAATAGGGAAAGGCTGGTTGGGGGTAGACTGAGTAATGGATTTAAAGAAAGAAGCGCATGAGAAGGATCCATTCGGCTTGGGTGTCCAAATCCGTTTATCAGGTTCAGAAGGGTCCAAACACACTGTATCAAGTAGGCTTAGCAGATTTGTTAGGGACACAATTTCCTCTTCCCTTAAACCTTTACAAAACCCAAAGTCCCAATTTGGTGTTAATGGATTATTAATAATGGAAAAAAACTTTGGCACAAGCTCCTTTTGATACCTTGAAATAGAGAACAAAGAAGGGAAAATGTCCTTCAATGGAGCCTCTCCAACCCAAGTATCCTCCCAAAATAGGACAGAGTTACCATTGCAAACATCATACGTGACAAAACTGAGAAACTGAAGAAGAATGCCATGAATAGCTTTCCATGGTGTTGCCAAGGTTGCCCACCGTGATACTCTAGCATCCCACCCATTTTCTTTTTCTCTTTTTTGATCAATAACGCATTCATTAGCAATTTCATTAATTCAGGATAAAGGTGATTACAAAGAAAAAGACAAGCACTCTTGTCTTCCACATACAGCTAGAGAACTTAAGAAAAGAAGAAGAAATGGAAGCAGTAGTTTACAAATTGGCCAAAAACATTGAGTCCCTTTCTACCCCTTGTTTAGCTAATCCATCAGCCAAGGAATTAGCCGATCTTTGAACCCACCTCATCTTCACTTCCATCTCCCTCACCAGCCACTTAAACCTTTTCCTCTCATTACTGTAATTTCATAGGCTACTGTTATCTTTATTCAGCCACCCTATTACCACCTCCGAATCCCCTTCAATTATGATTTTTCTGATACTCATCTCCTTAGCTTTCTGTATCCCTTCCATATCTGCATAAATCTTAGCTCTAAGGGAGTCCCCACTCCAATTGGACCCAAGTATAATGCAGAAATGACCCCATTCTCATCCCTGAAAACACCTCCAATCCCTGACTGTCCAGGGTTCGTTCTACTACTGCCATCAAAATTCAGTTTTAAGAATCCAGCAGGTGGGGGGTCCAAGGCACACTCATTGCTGATTTGCTCTGTGAACAGTTTGCAATTTCTCCCTTCTTCAGCATATCTTCCACTGTGTAATCTGTAAATAGCGCTATGGATTTCAGCCACTATACGACCCTAATATGAATTGTGGCCCTTAGTTCATCTAACCCCCTCTCGACTTCTGAGAAGATCCTGGAGTTTCTTTCTTCCCATAGTGACCAACATACTGCAGCCCTCAGTCCCTTCCACATAATCTTTCATCTTTTCACTGTCTACTTGAAAAAAGAAGGGGAGAATAGACTCAACATGTTTGATGGGGGATTCCAGCTTCACCCAAAGAGAGAAAAGGCCCACTCCCAAACAGACTTTGCATATTGGCAAGATACCAGTAAGTGGAAACCAGTTTCCCCCTCTGCTTTGCAGAGAACACACCAATGAGGAGACAAGCAAGTATTGGGTCTCCTTTTTTTGGAGCAAATCACTAGTATTAATTCTTTCCAAATAGGCTTCCCAACAAAAGCTACCAACCCTGGGAGGAATTAGTCTGCACCAAACCTCCTTAACTGGGAAAGGGGGGGTAACAGGATCAGTGGATTGGCTTAAAACTTTAAAGAAGGAAGCACAAGAAAAAGATGCAGTTGGGGTAGGGGTTCAAATTCTAGAGTCCATGTTTGAGGGGTCTAAGAAGACATTATCAAGGAGATCAAGGAGGCCCGAGATATTGTCTAGGTCAGAGTCCCTCACAGCCCTTCTCAGATCCAAGTTCCACCCAGGCCCAGAATTGGAAGAGGAAGGGGTGATGAAAAAAGAAACTGGCTCATTCTTGAGGTCCGAAAGAGCATACAAAGAAGGAAACTGATCTTTTAAAGGTATAGACCCCACCCAAATCTGTTCCCAAAATTTTATGGAATTACCTGAATTCAAGTCATACCTGATGTAAGGGGAGAAAATTGGTAGCAGTCATGAATTGCTTTCCAAGGAGAGGAACTTGTGGTCCTAGCTCTGATTCCAACATCCCATCCATTTTGCTCCCGCCCATGTATGCTTGCCACTATCCTAGCCCACAACTTCTCCTGCTCCAAAGGAAATCTCCACAGCCACTTCCCCAAAAGAGCCATATTTCTTTTTCTAATGTTCCCAAGCCCAACCCACCACAACTTTTACTCCTGGTCACCATCTCCCATCTAACTCTATGATCCCTCTTCTCCTCTCCTGGCTCCTAAAGGAAGTCTCTCATCATCCTCTCCAACCTGCTAGACACCTTTAGTGGGACTTTAGATACTGACATGAAGTAGATGGGTAAGTTTGCTAGCGTGGCCTTAATCAGTGTAATCCTTCCACCAAGGGAGAGGTAATTCTTTTTCCAGGATGCAAGTCTCTTTTCAAATCTTTCCACCACTGGATTCCGAAAGCTCTCTCTCTTAGGGTTATCACCTAGAGGCAACTCAAGGTAATTTAAAGGCCATTCCGAAACTTCACACCCAAGCACTTCTACACACTCTCTAATCTCTCCCTCTTCCAAATTCACCCACTACACAACTTTTCCCAAAGTTCACCTTCAAATTTGACATTTGCTCAAAAAGTTGTATCACCAACTTCATGTTCTTGATAAAACCTACATTACCTCCTTCACAGAATAGGATTGTGTCATCAACAAACTGTAACTAGGTGAGGGGTGTTTCCTCCCTTCCAACCCTCCATCCTCTGATAAGATCCCTAGAATTTGCCCTGTGTATCAACTTCCCAAAAACATCAGCCCCACCCATTTTCTGGCATGAATACTACCCACCACCTCATGCCAAAGTTTCTCTCTCTCTCTCTCTCTCTCTCTCTCTCTCTCTCTCTCTCTCACTGGCCACCTCCAATAGCTACTTCCCTAGTAGTGCTTTATTTTTTTAATCAAATTCCCTAACCCCAATCCCCCCTTTTTATTTTGGCATACCACCTCCCATTTTATCAAGTGATACTTCTTACTTACCCCTGGCTCCCAGAGGAAATCTCTCATCAACTTCTCTTGCTTCTTAGCTTCCCTAGGTGGTATCCGAACACAGACAGGAAATAGGTTGGTAGGTTAGCAAGTGTGGCTCTTATCAACGTGATTTTACCCCTGAGGATATATAGTTTGAGGTTAACTTCTTTTGGAACCTCTCTTCCACTAGACACCAAAAGCTACTCTCCCTAGGGTTTGTCCCTAACGGAAGCCCCAAGTAGGTCATAGGCCAGGACGAGATAGAACACCCTAAACTTCTTGCTATAGCCTCCACCTCACTGTCCTCCAAGTTAAAACCAGCTACACAACTCTTTCCAAAGTTGATACTCAAATTTGACAATCTCTCAAACCCTCTAACTAGATCCTTGAGATTTCTCACTTTCTCAATATCATCCCTGTCACAGAAAATTAGAATATCATTTGCAAATTGGAGATGGGTGACCGGAATTCTCCACCCTTTAATCACATCTTCTCTGTCAGCCTTTGAGATCATTCTACTAAGCACCTTTGCTATTAGAGTGAAGAGGAAAGGTGATAGAGGGTCCCCTTGCATGATACCTCTACAAGTTGGGAAGAAGTCCTTCGCCACTCCATTAACTAGGACAGAGTAATGGAAAGAACTAACACATCCAAAAATCCAACTGCATCACTTATTCCTGAAGCCACAATTTCTCAATACTTGTACCAAGAAGTGCCAGTCCACCAAACAAAGCCTTTTCTTTTAGATCTTCTCATATCCTCTACACACTCACCGGAAATTAGAATCTGATTTACTATTTGTCTCCCTTGTACAAAGGCCCCTTGGGCTTAGCTTATTAGAGATGGGAGAACTACTTTAAGCCTCAAAGACAACACCTTAGCCAAGATTTTGTAAATGCTAGTTACCAAACTAATTGGCCTGAAATCCTTAGTTGGATAGCATCTGGTTTCTTAGGGACTAAGGCCAAAAAAGTGGCATTGACTCCCGGACTTAATATATGATTCTCAGCAAATTCCTTAACAGCATCACACAAATCCTCTTTCAAAATGTCCCAACAATCTTGGTAGAAATCCATAGTAAAACCATCCGGACCTGGTGCCTTAGATCTATCCATCATGAACACTGCCCTTCTAATCTCCTCTTCTTCAATATTCCTTTCTAACCACCTTGCTTTACAAAGGTCCTAGCTAGTTCCTCTTGATTGGTAATTACCTGCCCTTCTAACTCTAATCTAGCCACTAAGTTCTTCCTCCTTCTACCATTTGCCAAATCATGAAAGAATCTAGTATTCCCATCCCCCTCCTTAATCCACTTGTGCCTTGACTTCTGCCTCCAACAAATCTCTTCTCTGAGTAAACCCTCTTCTAGATCCTTTTTCAATTGCCTTCTTGATTCTCTATCCTGCACACAACAACCCTTGGGCTTCAGCTTTTCAATTTTTGTGAATAGGTTCAGCTTTTGTTCCTTTACCCTACCAAAGTGATCTTTATTCCACTCCTTCAACTTGACTGCACCATCTCTAACACAATATTATTGGACATAACAGTTCTTATTACTCTACTCTCTGCTCTTTTTTCTTATTACTCTACACTGCCTGCCCCCAGGTCGGGACCCCAGTACATGACAACTCTACGTTCTTCTCCTCTAGCTAGGGAATCAACAAGAAGTTAGCTGACCTGGGATCCACATGAATGTGGTGGTCAATCTGTAGATGAAAACCTAGGTTTTCTTATTATGGGTAAAACCTTGTATGATGTTGTTAAGCCAATGAATTCATTACTCACCTTTTAACTATCCTTTTACAACTTGTGAATCTCCTTCCATTTCCAATCTTCCACGTTCCAATGACACAGTTAATCTCAACCCTTGTAAGAGTGAAAATGATTCAGCTTGAATGGAGTTGCCTACAATCTTGTCTTGAATTTGGAACTCTTTGGTGCAAAACTTAGAAGCACTTATGCCTTCTGCTGATTATGCCAGCCAATTTACATGGTTAGTGATTTCTGGGAGCACCATGTTTTGGTGATCTTGTTGCCGGTTTTTTATTTTGTTTTAGTTTCAAAGGAACATGTAGTTACTGCCATGAAGTAAATTTTAACCACATTGGATGATGTCAGTTTTTCTATGGAGCGATGGTCGTTTTGCATTTCACTGGAGCTTTTCTTCTCTTAATAGGGTGTCTCTGTGAGGGTTCGAAGGCCTACTGACTACAACCCTTCATTGGCTGCAGCTCTTGGGTCTAGCCAACCAAGCCCTTATCTTAACTTAGCTGCAGTTGGTCTTACACCTGGGTAAGTTGATAATATCAATAATTTGTGAACTATTGATCAAAGTCATTTTTTACTTGAATCTACTTTTCTGAGTAATTTTAGTTTCTCTAATTCCAAAAGCCTTTATTTTAAGGGCTGTAGTCAACTTGAATTTCTTTATGGATTACTAACAGAATTTTATTAAAATGTTTTAAAGTAGCAGTACACCTGTTGGGGTTGTTAACCTCAGCTAACACAACCAAAATACAAAGACAGGAAAACACCAAAGTAGTGTTACAATTACATCACTTTGACCCTCAATACAAACTATCCCTTGTGGCCCCTTGTTTTTCTAATCCATCAGCCAACCCATTAGCAGATCTTGGAATCCATGAAATATTTGCTGGGCTGCATATATTGTTTTTTTATCTGTTTTATAGCATATTTGTACTTTCAAGGAGGCCCTTGGTTTCCCCTTATCCAACCAATTACTACTTTAGAGTCCTCTTTGACAGCCAGGCTTCTAAGATTCATTGTTTTGGCCTGTCTTACCCCATGTAGAATTGCCCACATTTCTTCCTTAAATGAGTTTCCAACTCTATGGGTCCCAGAACAAAGCTACAATAATTTCATCACCATTTCTGAAGATCCCCCCTACTTGAAATTTGGTAAAAAAAAAATTGGGTGTCTTTAGAGTTTGTAGGAATGATTATATAATCTGCTTTCTTGAGGTCCCATGTTCCTAACTTCCTACTGGATTGGAATGTAGGCATTTAATTGAGTTTTTTCCTTGTAAGATTATTGTCATTGCATATTGTATATATTACTCTTACAGTTACCCACTAGCATTTTTAACTTGCTGATTCATGTACTGTTGACAGTGCAATTGGTGGAGCAGAAGGACCGGATCGTATATTTGTTGGTGGGTTACCATATTATTTTACAGAAGCACAGATAAGAGAACTGTTAGAGTCCTTTGGGTATGAGACTGAGCCAAATTTCTGGTGATTCTGTATTTAAGTTATTATTTATCCCACTAGGCTTCCTTGCTAAGTTGTTAGTGGTTGTACCTTGTTCTTTTTTCTTTGGCTCTGATAAGATCTCACAAGCATCTGTAGGCGAACCACACTTTTTTTCTTACTTGTATAGCCTTTCTCCAAAAAATTACATGCTCTTGCTGCCTTTATTGGTATGATTTTGACCTATTTTGCAGACCTTTGCGTGGATTTGATCTTGTTAAGGATAGGGACACAGGAAACTCAAAAGGTTATGGATTCTGTGTGTATCAGGTATGTGAAATCAAGTATCAGAATCTCAAATGCTTGACTTGTATTGCATTGAAGATTATAAAGAAGCAAATAAGACTGGAGGGAGAGGTTTCCTCAACAGCCTAGTACAATGAGTCAAAAGAAATATCAAAGGCATTATAAAGTAAAGCTATCATCCCACAAAATACAGTCCCAATAATTAGCAAAGTGGTTGAATTTCAGATCCCTCAAAACTTTCAAAACTGACTGTTAATAGAGGCCCATTTGAAAAGAACTCCTTCAAAATTTCCACACAGCTTCATACTGGGCTGAGAACTACCTTCTAAGGTTTGGTCGCTCTCTATCCATAAGCACCAGCAGATTGTAAAAGGGGTCATATTCCATAGATTTTAACCAGTCTATTTTACTTGAGCCAACAATTGTTTGTAATAAACCAACCAATGAGAGTTCTGATTACTCAATCGGGAAATAATTCTTCATTCTTTTTCTTGCCTCATGCTCAACTTGCTACCATAGTTGTCAAGGTGAAGCCTAGGCGCTCTTGGAGGGTTGCCTCACCTAATCGCTAATCAGATTTGTACATGGTGTTATGAAATACTTTTATATTCTTAAGCTTTTTAGATTATAATTATAGAACAGACATTATTAAACTAAAACACTCATTTATGTGTTTATATACTAGTTTCTTTGTTATTAACTTCTTATTTGTTAGGGCTTGATAAACACAAATGCTACATGCTGTCTTGAAAACCAATAAGGAAGAACTTAAAATTTTGTCTAATTAACACATTTTCTTCTTCTTCCACCTTTTCTTTTCTTCTTTTCCTATAAAAAATAGAGGTGACACCTATATTTTCTGAGTTTTCTGTTATTTCTTCTTTTTCTTCTCATGAATATGTTGATTTTCATAAGAGAAGTGTAAATTCTTTTGCATATGGCTTAGCTAGACAAGGGGTGAATAGGAGCTTTGTTTTTTGGGCTCAACTGTAACTGTGTATTTTGGGTGTCTAGTGACAGTTTTGGGGAGTTAAGCTATTTTAGCTCCCTTTCTATGTATTTTCAATCTTTAATCAATTAATGAAATCTCTGTTATTGATAAAAAAAAGAATATGTTGATTTCCATACTTAACATGAAGTTCATACTTTTCTTATGGAAATTATAGATAATTATTAAGGAAATATGGTCGCCAGTTTTTATGGAACCTAGGGAATTACCCTAAGATATATGATTTTTTTACTTGAAAAAAATCCATTGCCTAGACTAGGCAACAAGGACCCCCCCCCCCCCCCCCCCCCCCTTGCCTGTCTAGCCTTGTCTTGGCATCTTGAAAACTATGCTTGCTAGTTTACATCTTTACTTTTGGACGACTGTTGATATGTCACATATGTGCATGTATTTCAGGATCCTGCGGTGACAGATGTTGCTTGTGCTGCACTTAATGGTCTAAAAATGGGTGACAAAACTTTAACTGTCCGACGGGCTACTGCTAGGTTGGTGTTCTTTAACTAACTAAATAGGGAAACAATAAAGAATTCTTAGTGTTTCCTCTTTCAATTGACATATATTGTTTTTTCATAATGAGTTCTTCAATTTATTTCTCCACACCATCTCACCATCTTCCTTTGATATCATCCTCCTGGATGAGATGACAGGCTGAACTCTGGGGTTTATAGACTGCTTTATCATCTCTACGATATTTCCAAGAATTCAAATATTGATAAAAATGCTTACTTTATTGGGAGGAATTTTGCAGTAAATTCGCATCGACTTTCCCTATCTAGAATTCTGGGAACTTTTGGGATCAGATATCCTGGTATTCAAAATTTTTTCATGCAGTTTTCCTTCAATCCAGGCCGCCCTCCTAGGGTGGGCAAGTGGTATTTCAAAAAACATTTAGGGTCTGTTTGGTTTTTTTTTTTGATCAATAACATCAACTTCATTAAATTAAGAGAAGAGAGGGAAAAGAATACAAGGGGAGATAAAATAACTTAGCTCCCCCAAAACAAAAAACACAGGGAATGCAAAGAAAATTAAAAACTAGCCCAAAAAACAGCCTCCCTATTCACTCCTTGCTTGGCCAACCCATCCGCAAATGAGTTGGCACTCCTCTTCACCCAGCTGTATTGAATCTCAGTGTCCCTACCCAGCCATAAGAACTGTTTTTTCTCATTGTTAAAGTTCCACAAACCACCGTCCTCTGTCTTCAACCAATTAACCACCACCTTCGAGTCACCTTCCAGAATCAAACGGCTAATATTTAGATCTTTTGCTCTTCGAATTCCTTCAAGCACTGCAAGGATCTCAGCCCTAAGAGAGTCACCTTCTCCAATAGGGCCAGAGAATAAAGCAGTAACAATCCCTTCCTCATTCCTGAAGACTCCTCCAATCCCAGAGGGCCCTGGATTCCTTACACTGCTGCCATCAAAATTCAGCTTTATAAAGCCCGAGGGGGGAGGGGACCAGAACGGACAAAGAGTCCTCTTGCATCTAGCAGTGAAAGCAATATCTTTCCAGTTTCTTAGCAAGTCATCCATAGGACAATTAGGGTCTGTTTGGTTTGCAGTTAGAAGCGGAGTTGGAATTGAAATCCCTTGGAATTGGAGTGGTCTATCCCCCCACCTGTTTAGTTCAGACTGCATTTGGAAGCGGAATCAGAATAGGCTGGAATGGATTCTCATTCCCAAGTGAGGGGACGTGAATGGCCATTCCCTGAAATGGGGGAATGCCATTCCACCAGTAATGAAAATTGAGTTACGATAACTATACGGTTGGAATTGGAATGGACCATTCCGGTGTCGATTCCAGACCCCTTTTCCTGTGAACCAAATGGACCCTTAAATTTTTTTATATAATATATTTTGTTGGGCATCCTATATGGAAGCCTCTTAAAGCCCCCCCCCCTTCCCCCCCCTTGAGGTTGTATGCAAGGTTCAAAATGTTGATTCGCCCAATACACCGGTAGGGGCGTATAGGGCGTGTATCGGGCGATTTTGATACTGTTTTTATACTTTATTTATTTATTTTTTTCAAAACCGGTTCAAGGGGGCCGGTTTAAGGCTCCTCCACCCCCTGAACCGGTCAGAACCCCGATACACCCACTGTAGGGGCGTATCGGAGGTCCCGGAATGATACGTATTGGCCGATACGTGTTGATACTTTGAACCTTGGTTGTATGATGTACATGACCATATATGTAGTCAGAAATCTGTATTACAGCCTCCTCCCCCAAATCTACTTCAATGAACTTTTGTGTTTGATTTTTGTGAAACTTTGAATAGGCCTGGCCTTAAGCCCAAGCCTGAAGCAGTGTCAATGTTCTGGTTAGCACATTGTGCAAGTTGCACTCCTAGTACATAGGCCTTTATAATAATTGTATTATGTAATATGCTGGGGTTTTGGGGCTCACACAACCCTGGCATATTCATCAGTCATTGGTTCAAAGGTTTCATCAATGACACATGTTATTGACTTTCTCTTCCAATGAAGAGATGGAAGGTCTCATGGAGATGCACTAGGGCAGCAGTTTTATGTATGGTTTTGGAAGAGAGAACACTAGAATATTCGTAGAAGAGATCCATACCAAGGAAGTCGTAATTGCAAATATCATGGTAAAGGTGGCACATTGGGCTAAATCCTCCATCAATGGGCTTTTATAAAATTAAACTTTGACGTTTGTAGTTTGGACAAACCCGGTGATTCAGGTGTTGGAGTTTTTAGGGATGACTGTGGTAACATAATGGCTATTTTCTTGGGATTCATTGGCCAAGGAAATTCAATCAGAGATGAATTATTAGCAGTTCTTCAAGACTTGAGATTAGGGGAACCCCTAATTGCAGGGATATTATAGTGGAAGTGGATTCAAGGGTATTTGTTGATTAGCTCAAAAACAACAAACCAGGTACGTCAAGCATGCTAGTACAGACATAAATTGAGAGAGAGGAAAAATCTGGCTTAGGGTTCCAAGGGCTTTCTTTCACATGGAGTTAGAAATCTGCAAATAGCATGGAAGATGCACTGACAAAGCAAGGAGAGAACCACTTATATTGGGAACATGCTAATTTGGGGAGTATGGGAACATAAATGTGAATGGCCAAAAGTTGGGTTAGATAGCTAGTGCTAGATTAAAACCTAAAGGGTAGGCACATTTCTTATCTTGCACTCTTATCAGGTTCTTTTTACGTGTACTAAGACATTACACATTTAACATTCCAAGAAAAAAAGTTTTGAAACTTTTGAAACTTTTGAAACTTTCAAGCCAATGAGTGAGGAATAAGAGATGGCTCACATGGCTTTTACCATGTAAGGACTCTCAACTGGAAAAGACTCAAAGAGCAATGTAATTGACTATTAACAGTTATTTATAAAAAAAAAAATCAGGTATTTAAGTACAATTTGGAATGAGGGCATATGGCTTAGACTGGCCATCCTATGGGATGCTTGGCATCTTTGTAAATACTTCTTGTACTTTATATAATTCAATAGAGTTCTTTACCAATCAAGAAAAAAATATGTAATCACTTCATTTTACTATTTGGTGGACCAATAGGTCTCTATATGTGATCGTAAATGCCAACACAATACCTTTTGCAGTTTTGCTATGTGGCAGAAGTGATCCTCCTTGTCTAAGCTCTTTCCCACTAGAACTTTGAAACAACAGTGGACATTATAGAAGGGAATGGTCCACTATATGATGTGCCCAAAAGCTGATGCCCATATATGGAAATAAGACACATAACTACCATACAAGGTCTCAGTCTAGTGCAGGGCACATTATTCCTCCACTTAGTGAAGAGATTACCTTACCCTGTAAACATTTCATACATGGCCAGCTCCACTGCTACAGAGCCCCAAAATGTTGCTGTGGCAGGTCCAAGCCCATCAGCAACTGATATCGGTCTACCCACAAAGAAGCCACCCATTCACTATGTCTATCACAGGCAGCTACATCAGATTGTTAGTTGAGATTTCAGAAGGCCCTAAGGGATTGAGGTGATAAAAGCATGTTCTTGTTTTTTCTTTTTGTTAAACTACATTGTTATCCTTTATGCTAAATTGTGTTGCTTTTTTTTTTTTTTCTAGATATTGTTATGCTGGTATTCTATATAGGCATGCTTTAGCATAAGTTATAAGATTGCATGAAAACGAAAAAATTGTCTTGTTTAAGAAAAGGAAGAAATTTCATGATGGTGATATATTGCCTGATATTATTTAGTTGACTCCTACAGCAGTGGCCAGACAAAAACGGACCAGGAAAACATATTAGCACAGGCTCAACAGCATATAGCTATGGTCCTCCAGGCTGGCACTGGAAATTTTCCTGGAGCTATGGCAGCAGATAAAACTGCTGAGTTTCCAACTAAAGTTGTCTGCTTGACTGAGGTATTTAATTTAATTTTCTAACTTTCTTCTTTATCTTATAATTATTTAAATTATATTCACAAATCCCATTGTCTTGGTATTTTTGCAACTTGGGCATATAAATCTGAATTGGGCTACAGATCTTTAGGTTGAGTTGGGCTGGCATCTCAAGACCTTTTTGTTCTTGGGTTCGGAGGTCATGGTCAATTGGGCTTTAGGTTGTCAGACAATTTGAGCCTGGCATATGTTTTGTATTATATTGTGCACATTGTCTGCTTCATGTTTGGTTGGATTACAGGGGTTATTGGTGTTTATGTTGCTATGTAGTGGGTACACTTTATATCATAATTTCTTAGTTTTACTATTTTTTCTACATTATTTTTTGAAAGGGGGGAAGGGGGGGTCCTAAGGTATTCATAAATTAATTGCAGTCTCTGATCTATTTGTTTGTGGACAATTATAATGCCCTTTCCTGATGGTGCTATAACAAAAAGGTTGTTGGTGCTGATGAGCTGAGGGATGATGAAGAATATGAAGAAATATTAGAGGACATGAGGGAAGAAGGCAGGAAGTATGGTATGTCTAACTTGATCCTTGCTAAAAGCCTAAAACTGGTATATATTTTTTCAACTAAAATAATGTTTTAGCTGATTTTGTACATGTTTATATCTAATTTTATATCTCATAAGTTTGAGGTGGAACATGCCATAGCACCTATGCCTGCTATGCAGTTCATAAAATGACATCAGAAATAAAGGGTACTCCAAATTTGTCTGAAAAGCTGTTTAAACTGATTGAACTAGATGAATAATTTTGAAAACCTAATAGAACTGGTCTCCAAAGCTGGTTGAAATTTGAAGATGATACCCTTCTATCTAAACAATTTTTTTAATACATTCAGTATATCAGTGATTAAAATTATTTGACCTGACTGGACTAAACAGGTTCCTTGGTGAATGTTGTTATCCCTCGCCCAAGTCCAAATGGAGAACCAACCCCAGGAGTTGGAAAGGTACTCTTCTTTCCTTTGGTTTTACATCTAATATTTCGCTTGGTTTCCAGATGTTTCAGTATATGATTGTGGGCATTTTAACTTCACAATTCTGGAAATGTTAACTGTTAATGAAACCTATATGACCTTGATACAAGAAAGTTTGTTGATGTTGGCCACATGTGGTGAACTCAACTTGCTTGCATCTTGGCCACCTTGATACAACAATTGATTATTTTGTTTAACCTCTCCTTGGGGAATCCACCATAAAGTGAAAAGTTGCTTAAGTGCTGGCAAAACAAATAATAAGGATTTGTAAGGAGATATATATGGACTCTTCCAAATGGATAAAGTGTCCATTAGGGGGTTTTCATGGGTTGGGCCAGGCCTGCAACTTTAAATTGTCATATTTAATATTTTATATGTACATATGTACATATATGTGTTTATATCACCCCTACAACTTTAAATATGAAAATATGTAGTTATGTACATTATGTCATATTTTGATATTATATATACTGGGCCGGGCCGGGCCGGGCCTGAGCTAGATGATCACCCCTAGTCCATGTTGAAATGCATTGGATTCTGACACTTTAGGGATAATTGAGGGACACTTCAACATGACATTTTCATTCTCTCCTTGCTCGTTTAACATAATTGAACAACTAACGTATACAATGGATGTCAAATTTCCTATAAAACACTATTTCATAACAAGCATAAGTTTTTAGGGTTGTCCTTGTGATTTTTCTTTTCAAAATTTGGGACTACCCATGTACTTTTATTTAGTTAGGGACTGCTTAATACCTTCATAACATCTATGCAAATTCTGTGGTTTTGCTACAATCGGCTCAATAATGTGATTGGACATTGATTCAGGTGTTTTTGGAGTATTCAGACATTGGTGGTTCTTCCACGGCGAAGAATGCGCTGAATGGTAGGAAATTTGGGGGAAATACGGTCACTGCCATTTACTGTCCTGAAGATAATTATTCTAACAGAGACTACGTGAGATAAATTGATTAGGGATCACAGGTACAGTAATTGCTATGTAGCTTGAATTGCAAAAAGTATATCCTAAAAATCTCGGTAATTGTAGAAATTTTCCGAGCTAATTGTTATTGTTGTCATCTTAAATATATCACAAATATAGCATGTTTGTCTCTGAACAAGAAACATTTTCTTGTGAAGACAAGTTTTCGGGTTTGGCCATCTTTTTGGCCTTCGGTTGGAGTTCTCAACGGTGTTGAAGACTATTGTGCTTGTAATTTTGGGCAGTTGGAAATTGGGATGGTTCACTTCTCCTTTGTTGAATCGGGATTCAAGAGTCCATTTAATGGAAAGCTCTCATCTGAGGGCCACTGGCCCAGTATGGTTGAATTATATAGGAGCATGATCGGGCCATCCGGAAGGTGACTCCTGGCTGGATGATCCATGGGATCTGGAGGTGCTATATATGACAGCACCACACAATTATCTTTAGGATGACCTAGTATAGGGGTCAAGTGCTTTTCGGGCATTGACATTAAGGGTACAAATTGATTCGGGTTAGTGGGCTGAAGTTCGGGTTCGGGTTGAAACCATGAATTCGACTTTTCAGTTGGGTAAGGTTTGAACTTTCAAGGTAGCAATTTTCTAATCTATTTCAAGTATGATACTCTTAATACCACCGTAACATTGTGCATGTACATTATAAACCTTAATCCGTTGATATTAAACCTAAAAAAAAATAAAAAATGAAGTGGAGACTGAGCCAACCCAACCCAACCCAACTCGAGTCCAACCCTTCTTATTGGGAGTTCAACAATTCCGGTTGGGTACTTGGGTAAAGGTTCATATCGACACCCTCATTTATACTGCAAAAAAAAGAGTAACGAATTTTTCAAAGCCTCGGTATGATGCTATACTTTCTTCGGTAGTCCATTCCAGAAATGGTTACTATACAATATTATACTTCACCAATGGATGCCGAATGCTGGGCAATCCTGAGGTGTAACTTGTAAGAAAGCTCCACAAACTCAACCTCAGCTCTTTCGCTTTGAAGCACAAACCACCTTTTAGCAAGTTGGCATTACGAGGAGACTTAATCGATGGCATCAGACAGGACCTCTATTTTTTTGCTAGTTTCTTTGTTATGCATGTAAAGAACTGAAAACCAAATAGATCACTATCTGGCTAATAGAGCCTGTAACAGATAAGACTCCTTTTTGAATCCTCTTTAATGTCTAGGCATGCCTTGATCCTGAGAAGGCTCTTCTCTTGGTTGTTTGTTCGTTTTTTCTTTAGTTCTTAATAAAATCCTTTGCTTACCCACCCCCCCCCCCCCTCAAAAAAAAAAAAAAAAAAAAATCTTGGACCGATTTGCACCCCTAATTGACATGGCAAGAGAAGATCAAGAAAGGGCATGGTTTGGCTGAAATGGTATGTAAGCGTTGTTTGCAGTGCATGTTTTGTTTGCATTATTGGTGTAAATGCATGGGAGTGCAAATGGACTGATTGTAAATACTGGTTTATTTTGGGTTTGGTTGTTTGGCTTGTTTGGAAGTAAACCTGTTCATGGCTAGGCTTTGGGATTGGTCCATGAACATTTTACACTGTTGCAGGCTTGGGCTTCAGGCCAGGCATATTTAAAATATGGCAAAATTTCAAAATGGTACCAGCCCATGACAGGTTTGGGAGGAGTAAGATAGGAAACAAAATAGTTGCACTCCCATGAGAGAGAAGCAAGGTGTGAAGTGAAATTTTACATCGATTTTTTATATACAAAATTTGCATTATCAATGAGTGCAAATTTTGTATGAGGTAACAATGCAAATCATGGTTATAGTAAATAAATGCATCTGGTTCACATTTATGCTGCAAACATGGCCTTAAAGCTACCAAACAGTGGAACTAGAGCTGTAATGTATGCTGGGCTGGTTGCGGGTCGGCACAGCCCTGATGCTACAGTACCGTGCAGGGTACGGCATGGGAATCCAGGTTGTGTCTGGCCAAGGCTGCGGAGTGGACTGGGCCTCCAAAGCATGACCCAGCATGGACCCAACATGTGAGCCGGCATGGCATGGCACATGCGTGGCCCGTGACAGAATATAGCTGTTCGGGGGTCCCAACAGCTATATTTGCTTTTTACAGCTATAAATTGCCATTAGGGGCATTTATGCATTTTTATAATTAGGGGCAAAAAACGACTTAAATGCCTATATAACAGCTAGCTTAGTGGGGTATTTAAGTCAAGTAACATAAACAACTAGTTTTGAAAGTTATTTTGGTCAAATTAACCCCTCAGGCCCCAATTCCTATGAAAACTCCTACCCTCCCTCATTTTCATTACAACAACTGTCATTCTCTCACATTTCATTATATACTCTCATACTCTATTACTCTATAAAAGCTCAATCCAGCAATGCCAAATCTCTGGAAAGGGGAGAAGAAGAATAGTTTGTGAAAAATGCAAACATGATTTTAACTGCTACAGCAGTGGTGGCACTGGCCATTTGTATAGACACATGACATCTCACCTAAAATAGGGAAGACGAGGAGAGCAACTTTTTTTTTTTTTTTGAAAATCCGAGGAGAGCAACTTGAATAAATGAATGATCAACTCCATTGTATTAATTTTTTAATATATTTTTTGTACACATTAAATTTTAAATGACAATTCTTTCCAAATTATTGTTGATTATTCATGTTAATTTTATGTTATTATATACTTTTGTTCTAATTTTTCTTAGTTTAGGAAAAGTGGAAAACATCACTGGAAATCTAGAACCTATAACTGGAAGGAAAGGAATTAAAGAAATAATGGTCTGGCCCAGGCTCAGCCTGCCATTTCCCGGCTCCTCAGGCCCAACACAGCACGGCCCAGCATGGCTGGAAACCAGGCTATGCCGGGCCTGACCTGGTAGGGTACCATGCTACCCAAGCATGGCCCGCCAAGGCCCGAGGCCCAGCCCAGCCTGGCATGGATGGCATCCGGGCCACCTTCAATCCGTGCCATTCTGGCTCAACACAACACACATTACAAGTTTAAATGGAACAATAGGGGTGTCATATGTGTCAAAAAACAAAAAGGGTTTTTTACTGTTCAGTCCATCTCTATAAATCTTAGCTCCACCATAAGGTGGAATGAATTCTGACTGTGGATCGATACCAAATCGACGGGCAGGATGCGGTTTATAAGGGGTTAATAGTAGATTAGGAAGGAACTGTAATTTCAGATTTGTGAGGTGGAGTACAGTCTATTTATCCCAAAACAAAATACGTCGAATCCATGAGTTCTTTTTGGTTGAGGATAATCTGAGATGATGATGATGATCCCCTCTATCCAAGAATGTTAAGATGCTTGTTGGGTCGTGGGTGGATTTATTGTTCAAGCTGAACCATTCTCATCGTGAGAGGCTTGATCTTTGAAGAAGCTGGCACCCCCTCAGCCTCCGAGATGAACTGAACGAGTGTTGCAGCTCCTATGTGACCATACTATCACTCTACTCGATTTATGATTCAGCAGCATGGATAAAATGCTCGGCACGATATCACAGTCGAAAAGACCAAATCGACCCAATTATGGTAATGAGCTGGGGTTGTCAGCGGATGACGCCCTATCTACTACGGTCCATTATGTGCTTTTGTCCATTCAATTACCCTTTACCATATTCTGTTTGATAAGGTCTGTCTGCTGTGCCCATCCACATCTCTATTTCATACAAATCCTTTCACGATTTTTGAAGCAAAAATGTATGATGCCCATCTGATTTACCTGTACCACTTATTTATTGGGAGAATGATCGATCAGCTCAGGTTCAAAATTTATAGGCTCAAAGTACTGTCGGAGTATGTTTCAGCTCGGAATTGATGTTAATTTACGGGTGGGCATTAGTGTATAGAGTGTGGGTTGTGGATCCTTTGAATGTTTATAACTCTGCAATGTAAATCAGAAATCTGCATTGGGTAAATCCATACTTCTCCGCTTATTTCTTTCTTTTCTTTTTTATTTTTCTATAAGAAAGGTATCGTTTTAAGCAAAACATATATGAATTTATGTTTCTAATTAAAAATTTATTGTTTTACAATATTTTGATTTTTTATCAAATTAAAAGTTAAAATT
Source organism: Nelumbo lutea (assembly GCF_056320005.1). Classification (NCBI taxonomy): domain Eukaryota; kingdom Viridiplantae; phylum Streptophyta; class Magnoliopsida; order Proteales; family Nelumbonaceae; genus Nelumbo; species Nelumbo lutea. The sequence continues at coordinate 84,971,158 of NC_142684.1, read as the reverse complement.
ACTTTTACAGAATAAAAACTTATTCAGCAGCGAAAATGAGATAGGAATAGAAGTATGGTTTGGGGAAAATGGATTAAGAAGTAGGGTTTATTATAGATTAAAGAAAAAAATAAATATATATTTTTTAATTTTGAGAGTTGGAGGAGTAGAGAGTGATCTTTTACATTTAGTTCAAGTTTTTTCTTTCTTTCTTTCTTTCTTTGAAGGGTTACATTATTCCTTAAGATGGTATTACAGTTTGTTTGACTAAGTCGTCTAATTCCATTATAATTAATTAAATTTTCGCACAAGGTATGAATGGTGCTTTGCTTTTCCAAGTCCAATGGGCTTTTTGTGTGAAAGGCATGCTAAAGAACAAAAACCTATTCATGGGATCTCACCTAACAGCTTAAGCTCTTAGGTTGAACGATTCTTTGAGAATTCTGAACAAACTTTACTTTTCTTTTAGACTGTGTATGGGTTTTCCTACCTTTTTCCTTTAAACCAAATACAGCTTTTAAGGTTTTTCATTTCCCATTTGAAATTTGAAATGCCTATTTTCCTGTTTTATTAAATGAAGTTTTAATTCCAACCTGATACTGGTTTAGTTTGGTTACAGAAGTCATGCTTTTCATAATATGGTTAGTCAATTTCTAATTAGATTTCTTGCCAAGTTAGGTTGGTTACAGAAATCTACCTTTCATTATTCACTTGTTCTATGTGGTGGAATTATTATTTTATACCTAATATAAAACAAACAATCTCAGTTGACTTGTCATTTTCTTCCTTTTTCGATGTTTTGCTTCTCATCAATATACATTCATTTTTAATCTTATCCCTGATATTGCCATTCTGTGAACATCCTAATCCTGGATTTTTCTTATTTGTTTATTTTGAAAACCTAATCCTGGTTATCTTCATTCAATAGATACAATCATTTTCCTTTTCTTAGGTCAACCAAATATGTCTTGTTTGATTTGTTTGGTTATGTCCATTCAATTCCTGCAAAAGAACAAAAGAAGCCATCCTCTTTAAAAGCTTCTAAGTTTTCATTTTTCACCCACATCCATAAATAAATAAATAAAAAGAATGGCTAAATATTTGGATACCGTCCTTGAACCCGGATCTCCTTAAGTTAAAAATCATGTAAACATTTTTGAAAGCACAACATCCAATTAGACATCGGGAATATCTTTCATACATGTATGTTAAATTTATAAGAAAATATTTTCGATGTGTACATCAGAAAGATATGATATCTGAAAAATTTTAACCAACTGGTATTATAAACCTGGTAGCCAATAAGATATTATTTATCAAAATTCCAATACCATATCTTTTTCAATCATAAATTTTCCCTTCAGAAAATCCCATCTCACTACGGTTGAGAATTGAGTGGGTGGAACTAGGATTGTGAAACCACAACAATTATGAATTATATGGGTATGGCGGCTAAATCATTTGGTCCATCGCTCAAGCCCTAAATTGACTTGGATCAATTTTCGGTCTAACATGCACGATTTTAGCTAATAAAGTTTCAATAGTCAAATTGGTTTCGCGACTATTTTTGCATCGTTTGAATTGTAGAGGTTTCTCAAACTATTATCTACCAGTACTCATTATTATCGTCTATTGTATTCTTTGAGAATTTTATTAATGAATCCTACCTCGTGGCTTAAAAGAAAAAAATAAAAAACGAATATCCAAAAAAATTGGTCGAACCGCTTAGGCCGTGAACAGCCCAGCTTTAGGCTTACCATCTGATGTCCCAAATCCCAATGGTCCAATGGGATTTATGACTGAGTTCATTTTGCTACCACAGTGTCTCAGCACAGGGTTAAAATAGAAAATCAAGGCCTTTGGTTTATGGCTTTGTCTATGGCCCCGCTAAAACGTTATTTTATCTAACGCTGTTCACGGGTCGGTTTATTGAGATTTTTTTAATCGATTTGACCTGATCAGGTTACCTAAAATTGAAATCGAAATTGACCCTGTGTTAAGCAAAATTGACCTGGCCGGTTTGTTTAGGTTGGATCGGTTTGGACCGGTTTTAGTTCTCAGTTCAACCATGCTTGAGAGTCAAATTGTATTAGAGATTGTACTTGAGTTGATGGGCTAATGGGGGCAGACCAAGTTAGAATAGAAGTTATCAAGAAAATAGAAAGTCAAAATGTATTAGAGAAAGAAGACTGAAATTTGTATATTTCAAGAAACCTTCTAATCTAAGTAAAAAATGACACCTAATTATAATTATAATTGGTTGCCTATTTGGTGTAAAAGACCATAGAAATTAGGATCCTTTGATTCTTTTTTTTTTTAACTTTTCTAAAAAAAAAATTATTGTCTAATTGTTTTACAATACTTGCCATTAATGTCATTTCTAACTAGAAGACTAGAAATTAAGTTAGGTTGTAAATAGGATAGAGACAACTTAGTTAAGTAGGAACTAAGTATGTTGTAACTATTAACTAGGAATTAACTACTAACTACTAAGTCGGTTTGGTTCGGGTCGGTTTCAGTTTTCACACATGAAAATCGAAGCCAACCCGAACCATCAGTTTATAATTTTTTACAACCCAAAACCGACCAGTATTGAAGAAAGCCCGGCCAACTTGGATTGGGTCAGTCTGGGTTGGTCGGTTTGGTCGGGCTAGGTCTTCTTATGAACAACCCTAATTTTATCTATTTCAAGATATGGTTGTCAATGGGTCGGGTCTACCCAATAGACCCAAACCGTTTGAACCATATTTATCCGTTCTGATTCTATGATTCATTCCGATGGGTTAGTTCTGATTTTAATTTATGTGTCTCGATTAATATCGGTTTGGGATTGGTTTTGAATGTCCCAAACTGATTATATATAGAGTTATGCGTATGCCTAAAATTGTAATTTTACTTTTTACACTTAACCCTCGACTTTTGTTTTGCTTTTGTCCGTTGAGGTTTTAGCTTCTCTCGTCACTTTCTCTTTCTTTGAGAAAGTTTCTCATCATTATCTTTGTGTCTCACCGATTCTCATTCACCACCGTCTCCTATACACCAAACTCTACGATGGAGAAAGAAAAAGAGAAGACGGAAAAAAAAAAGCTTATCACAGTTTAAATGCCACCAATGTGGACTTGGGTCCAGGAGTAACAGATAAATGGATTGGGCTCTAGATGATCACTGGATATTTCAATTCTTGAATAAGTAGGCAGTCTAATTTTAGGATCACTCGATATATGCAGGTTTGCTTAATTTTTTCTCATTAGTTTCAATTTAATTGCTATTATTTTGATTTTAGTAAGGTTAAACTGAAATTAAATAAGACTATAGGCTGCTGATTTTTAGAAAAATTATATAACAGGTTTTTTTTACAAATATCCTGCTGATATTCTGATAACAAGTTATTGAATACAATGTTATTTTCTTATCAAATTAGCATCAAGTAAGCCCTTTGTTGCTTTGTATTCATTAGTAATATTAATTAATTAATTAATTAATATAGAATATTTTATCAAAAACTACAGGTCTCACCATCTTAAATATGGGTTTTTATTTACAGGGTGTTTGGTTCTGTGGGGGTTTATTCAATAAATGCTGTCACATAGGCGTTACTTTAGCAATTTTCCTCTCTTCCTCTTCTATGAGAATGACAAAAGTGGATTTCGATTTTTGTGCATGCCTACCATTTGGGGAAGTTATTTTTTAAAGCTTCCATAAACAGTCAGGTGTTTTTCAATTGTTGCGTTGATGTAGAGCCTAGTGGCGCCTAATTGTCATAAATGGTTGTAATTATCACATTTCTCAGTTTTGCAAGTAAATAAAGTACAAACATTGAATGAAAAAACGTAAATAGAACCAAACACATACTTAATCGAGCTAGACCTGATTATTCCGATTGGCCCATTGGTTTGGTACCGGTTGTGAAATAATAAAACTGATCAGGTTTGGTTCGATTATGATACTATCGATTTTAGCAATTGGTTCGGAACCGTTCTACCCTATCCCAAACCAAACCCAAACCGTTGACAGCCCTAATTCAAGATAGTGCCACATCAAAAAAGCTTTAGGCCCCATTTAGTTCGCAAGAATAAAGGTCTAGAATTGGGACCAAAATAGGTTATTCCCATTCATGTTAGAATGGCATTCCCCCATTTGTGGGAATGGTAGTGGTGCAAATGGATCCAAGATCCGATCCTATTTGGTCAAATTTGGATAACTCCCATATCCAATCCGATGTATTATATATTTATAAATATAAATATATATAGTACATATATATGTTATTTATTTAATTATAAATATATTGTTTATATTATATTTTTATAAATTTATTATATTATTTATTTTTTTATAAAACATATATATATATATGATGAAAATAATTAAAAAAATACTTATATAATGTTTTTTGTTTTTTATTTAAATTAACATATATATTTTTTTCTTTTAATAATATATTAATTTATATAAAAAACAAGTCGGATCAAATCAGATCCAAAGATCCGATAGGATTCGAATTCAAATAGAATCATCAGATCTGAATACACCTTGATTCAAATCTAAATGGATCCATTTGCATCCCTAGGGAATGGCCATTTCCTCCCCCTCCCTTGGAATGAATTTCCATTCCTGTCTGAATGGACCATTTCAATTCCAATTCAGACTGCGAACAAAACGGACCCTTAGTTTTGTTTCTGTCAACGCTACGATGGCAAAATGTGATTATTCACCACATCAGTTCGAAGTTGTCTTACGGAAAATAGACCAGATGAGGTGGAACCCAGTCATCTGTGGCTGATGATCCTTTGCGCTCGCTCTGGATATCCGTTGCTTACGTTGCGTGTCTTGAGTCAAACCTGCACGTCCTTATATCTCCACGTTTCCCTTTTCTCTTTCAATTTTTTCGCTTCTCGATTCCCATTCATTCCAAAGGTAGAATGGGACCCACCGCACACCACTTTGAACTCTTACTAATCAAATACGGTTGGCGCAATTTGCAGAGACCGGGCGCCTAACACTGATGCAGCATCTCCCGTACGTATACGTTAATATTCACGGGAGATGTTCTCAATGCATATGCATGGTGAGATGTACCTGTGACGCGCCCGGTGTGAAGAGCAGATTTTAATTTGCAATTTCAGGAGGATTTGTCAGGGCCTATACTTTTTCCACCTTACCCTCGTACTTTTCACTTTTCTAGGACAAGTAAATCTCAACCGTTAGGTTAATCGACCGAAAACATACCATCATCGATTCACCATAATTCGTGATCTACATATGGCCCACAAATAATGGTACGGTCTAGATGATGTCTTACGCGGCGTACCGTCTGCTTTTATTTGATTTGACGCGTAGAATTGTAGAAAGCTCTTTCTAGCCACGTGGCGTACATGCAGTTTTCTACTCAGTAATGTCGTGTAAAGTGCGGCCAGAGAGGGGAGAAAGTGTTGTAAATAAAGGGAAGAAGACATCGTAAAGATTCTGGGTTGGTCACGTGGTATTGTCGGACGTCTGACGTGGCAATTTCAGCGAACACCCGCGTCCCATCTATCCATTCCATCCACAGATTAGTCCACATACGGTGAGTCCCTTTGAGTAAAGCGTGGGCTGTGCTGACTCGGTGCATCGTCACAGTGCTTCCCTCGGTTGCCGGTTCTGGATAAGTCTCCCGTCTCCAACACCTAATTCTTATCCACTCTTTTCTAAAATTAGAAAAAACCTGAAAGGGTAAGCAGCCTGTATTATCCTTAATCAATAGCATTGAAAGAAATCTCGTGTAGGGACCACTCGGCAGATTGGGTGGGTACGGAGTGCTGGAGTAATAATTCATACACGAGAGAGCATCAGAGGCTCAGAGCAACGTGTCGTGATAATGATGGATTAGTTCTATCAAAAGAAACGAAAACAGAAAAAATTAGAAGAAAGAATGTCGAGAAATCGTTAATCCTATCTCTCTACTCACAGTGAGACATCAGTTTAATAATTTTGCCACACCATAGCTTTACTCTATCACCCTCCAACTATATATATACTCCAGGACGACTCTTCTTTCCATTCTTCATTGCTTGCTTGCAGGAGAAGTTAAAAGGCAAAGAAATTCAATTCTCTGGATTGTTATATTGTGTTTGCTTAGTGAGAAAGAAGAAGAAATGTTGGCGATATTTCACAAGGCGTTTGCTCATCCTCCACAGGAGCTGAACAGCCCTGCCTCATGCAGGGTGGCTAGAAAGCTTAAGACACCAGAGGAGACTCTCAAGGAGTTCCTCTCCTCTCACCCCCATAATAACTTCTACATGAGCTTTGCTGACGCAGCGGTGTTGGCGTACGCTCGCCCCGGCCGCTCCTACTCCATTTACCAGAGGTACGTACGACGTCTCTGGTCTCTGTTTGGTTTAGTTTGATCTAATGGTGAAGCTACTAATGAATGAGATATCTTGAGGAATTAATGGGTTGGAAAACTAATTAACTAAGGGAGTATTTATTTGCAGGTTGTTCTGTGGATTTGATGACATATACTGCCTGTTTCTGGGGAGCTTGAACAATCTATGCACCCTCATCAGGCAGTATGGCCTGTCCAAGAATACCAACGAGGCGATGTTCGTCATCGAGGCCTACCGCACTCTCCGAGACCGTGGGCCTTATCCGGCCGACCAGGTCGTCAAGGATCTCGAAGGCAGCTTCGCTTTCGTCATCTACGATAGCAAGGCCGGAACCGTCTTTGCTGCACTGGTACGATCTGCCACCATTCTTCTCTCTCTTTCTCTCTCTCTCTCTCTCTCTCTCTCTGACAAAAACACAAGCACATTGATAACGGCTTGATTTGCGGTTGTGGTGAATGGTGATGTGCAGGGGTCGGATGGAGGGGTCAAGCTGTTCTGGGGCATTGCAGCGGATGGGTCGGTAGTAATTTCAGACGATGTGGAGGTCATTAAAGGAAGCTGCGCCAAATCCTTTGCGCCTTTCCCCACAGGTACGTGACGTGAGGGGCATTTTGGTCATAACATTTATAAAGGTCGGGGCTGTAGCTCACAAATTACATCTTTGTTTACATAATAAGATACTACAACTTCAACTTGCTTAATTATTAAATTAATTTTCGATAAAATAAGAAAGTAATGGCAAAATTACTAAAATAGCCCTTAAGTTTTAATGGTGGGTGGGACCGTGTGTAGGATGCATGTTCCACAGCGAGGGAGGGCTGATGAGCTTCGAGCATCCGATGAACGAGATGAAGGCAATGCCAAGGGTGGATAGTGAAGGAGTCATGTGTGGGGCCAACTTCAAGGTTGATGTATGTTCCAAGATCTACAGCATTCCACGTGTCGGAAGCGAAGCCAACTGGATGCTATGGGAATCACATTGACATAGATGGCAGACATTGCTGTATTATTTGTAGTTGTGTGGCATGTTTATGCGTAAAGTGTAATGTGTATGGGGGGTTTGGGTGGATGTGTAATTTCTAGTATAAATATGAAATAACATTTCTTTTCTCTTTGATTAATGGTTGAAACTGGAAATTGTTAAGGAAAGAAGTAGGTTTGCATTGCAAATGACGACGATTACTTTTTTAAATCCTGAATTGTAACAATAAAACAGCAAGTGCTCCCTCTTTTGCATCGGATGCGTCGATGTGACACTGAATTGATTCGCCCATTAATTACCGACCATTCTTACACCGGTGGAATTCATTGAGGGCGCTATATCCTTTTTTTTTTTTTTTTGCGTTTGGTAAGAATATACATGTAAATATGCATGGTTCCTAAAAGGTCTAGATTAGTGATCAGAATCTTAATTTTTTTTTACATTGATCAATTTTGAGTGTAAAGTTTGCATTTATTTCGTGGAATTCAAATTTGCATTCATTTTGATTGCGAACATATTAGAAAAAACAAATTGTTGTCATTTTTAGTATAGAAACGACTCTTTCGCTCAGTTTCGAAAGAGTACAAATACAAATATATAAGAGTGCAAAATCTTATATTTTGTATCTATTTGCAATGTATATATAGCCTTTCATTAAGACTAAATTATAATTTGTTTTTCTTCAGATTTGGCTTTATCTTATTTGTTCATCATTGGTAAAATAATGATCGTAAGAAAAGATGCAAATTTTGTATCAGTTTTTGAGAGTCAAAATTTACTTTTTCAATGAATATAAATGAGAAAAAAATACAAATTTTATATGATAAGAATGCGAATCATAATTATAAACAAACATATTCAAAACTGAACTAAGTTAAAAATTTATATCCAGTTCAGATGCAAGCGGCTTAAAGGAAAAAGTAATAAATTCCAAGTTTTCAACACAGACCAAAATGTACAAAGCAAGCCTGAACTCCTGATGATTTGAAATTTTCAAGTTTTCAAACAAACAAAGAGAAAAATAAAAGAAAAGGAAAAAGAAAGAAAGTTGGCTCATTGAGTCGTTGCAGGGTGTGACTTGTGAGCAATCAGCTAAGTGACGCTGGGCACCCGTAGAAAACGTAGTAATCAACTCCGCATTGGACATTTGGAGATAAGACAAGATAAAGCTTTAGGATTAAGGAAATCGAACTTAACTGAAATACTAAATAGGCAATAATTAAGTGGCCGTTAAGTGCAGTGGCTTTTGGCTTTCTGAGATTGGTCCTACGCAGACAATAGATATTCATGGTCGGGCTCGGGTTTGGGTTTTGCCAACATTTGAACGGGCCCGTCCCGAAGCCTGAAGCCCAACCCAAAAACAGGTCTAGCGGACAGTTTTAAGTATGCTCATTTTTTGGACTGTCCGTTCGGCCTCTTTAGGTAGCTTACTTGAATGCCTCAATAACAGCTGAAACAGCTTAGCTCTGATTGTTCAGCTCAGCCCTGCCAAACGGGCACTATCCATCTTCCAATCCGGATGATGGTGGCTTGATGAATACAGATTAAGGTACGATCACAAAAGTGCGTTTTGGTTTTGCTACAAATTTTTGGATCGTATATCCTAAAAAATTTTAGCTTTCTTGATAAAGCACCTTTTCGATCATTAAGAAGTGCCTAAATCACCATTCCTAAACATAATAGATTTTGGTTTTCGAATCTGGAGTTTTTTATTTTTATTTTTTAATTGTTTCTTTCAAGGTTTTAAAAACCGGATCGGACACGGAACCGTTCTGGGACCAGTTCCTGAGTTGAATAGTCCGGCCATCTAGTTCATAAGGGTTGAACAGTCCGACCATCTGCTTCGAATCGACAGCCTATTTTGACTTAAAAAGAATAAATAAAATAAAGCTGACAAAACCCGTTGTTTGGGTCAATGGGTCAATGGGTCATGGGTTGGTCGCTTGGATCAGCGAGTCACTGACAAGATCAACAATTTTTTAGACAAAAAAGTGGTTTTAAGGTGAAATAGAACCGGTTACCTAACCAGTTCCTGGGTCAACTGATCTGACCAACTAATCCAGTTTTCAAAACCATGGTTTCTTTGGTCTATACGCTTTTTTTTTAACGTCTAATTTGCTTCTAATACAATTTCATTTACACTGCTTTAAAAACGTATGAAATCAAATGGGCTGAAGAGAAACTCTATTTTACTTTTGTTCTAAATTCTATTTTGTTTTGTTTATTTACATTTTACACGGTGAATGAAGTAGAATAAAAACTGATGAAGGGTGATTTAGCCCTCTAATGACATTATGACACATGGCATGATAGGATTGCCGCATGATACCTCAGCGTCAAACGAACAGTCGCGAGTCCCACTAAATCAAGGAGGCACATCCCTGACCAATCTGAGCATCTCGTATACAGCTCGGGCACCTTGAGAGAGCGGTTAGCAACACTTCGTCCAAGGTCGACTTGTGGTACCTCGTTAGTATTGGTTTGAGGGAGGGACCTCGACAGGAGGAGCGACCTCCCCCGATACACGTACCGGACTAACTGAGATCCAAGTGGTGACCTACGAGACGTGCTCACCGACCTCCTCTACGTGAATCTTATCACTCATGGGTCCTTTGAAAATCAGCTTCCACACCAATCATTCCAGAGGCAACTGGATAAGGCACGAAAGCCTAGTCCATGTGCGAAACTACCTCCAAGGACTTTGGACCGATAAATTATATCCTCCTGGGGATCTCAGACGTAGTGCTTGAAGCTCACACCATTTTCTGAGAAAGGTATGCACAATTTAGCATTCACAGCACTCTAGTTCTTTTGCTTTTAGCTCTGTCAATACTCTCCGCTAACTTAAGCATCGGAGTGCCTATCCTGACTATAACAATCTGAACACTCTGATTTCTCTCTCTTACAGCTAAACCAGACAACCTACTCAATATAACATCCAAGCTATCCACCACCAGAAAATACTAGATCGTGCATCATAAAAAATTTAAGCAAAATAAACAAAAATATGAAGCAAAAGAAAGAAGTTGTCCATGAGCCTAATTAAAAGCAGCAAGTTGCTCTTTATTTTGGCCTCACCAGACATCAAGTTACAAATGTATAATGGAAAACCTAATGACATGCTGACTGCTAGTACATGAAAATGCAGGAAAAAAAAAGTTGTAGCAAATGAAACAGTTGACTGCTGTAGGAGTCTGCCTAAACACAAGCAACTGAGGTTGATAGCCAAAACCTCTTGCTTTTTTCTCTGGAATCCTAATATCCAAGAGGCGTATTCCCCCTGTTTTAACTAATTGCCTGTCCTCTTAAATTCAAGTCATAGAGTCTATGCATCATCTCTATGAACTTGAGATGAAGATAAACAGGCAAAACTGATAAAAATAGGAAGAATAAAAAGACAGAGGCAAAGCAAATGATGCTGCTGTTAACATAAACAGCAAGAGCTTAAAAGCAATCCGGCTTTTTGTTTTTATGCGCATGAACTTTTCCCACATCCCTACTAAGGCTGTTCACAAGATCGAAATCGATCAAATCGATTAACCTGGTCTGATTCAATCTGATTTGGCCGGTTTTTCTTCAACATCGGTTGGTTTCGGGTTACAAAAAATATAAACCAATGGTTTGGTTCGGTTTTGATTTTCACACATGAAAATCGAAACCGAATCGACCCAAACCGACTTAGATACATACATATATATGCCCAGTGTTTTTAAACCCAGATCAGACTGGGAAAACCAGAAAACGATGAGGTCATCAGTTCCATTTCACCCTAAAATTGCTTTTTGGCCAAAACTGTTGATTTGGTCATTGAATCATTAATCCAGGTGGTTGGATAGTCAAACCATTGATCCTAACAACATTTTTTGATCTTTTATTTTTAAAACTTTTTTTTTTGTTAGAATGGGCCATCTATTCAGTCGGAACGGTCAGACCATTCAACCTGAGAATGATCAGAACGGTTACTTGCCTGGTCCAGTTTTAAAAACCTTGCATTTGCCCATGAATGAAAAAAATTTGTAGGCAGGAGATCGGAGCTCTAATAAAAGAGGATGGAACGTGTTAGTTGCAAATTGCAGTGCTAAACAATAATGGATGACAAAAACCTTCAAAAATAAGCCATTGGATCATTTGTTTCTGAATAAGATAGCCAGTAATTGTACTGCCATACAACCTTTCATCATTAAAATTAAACCTATCTGGAGTTAAGAATTGAAACGTTACAAAACGGCGCCTAAATTACCAGTACTTTACCTCATTTACGACTCTTGTAGATCATTTGATCTTTATCGTGTGGACATGATATACCAATCGCGGGTTGTTTATTCTTAGGTCCATAAATGGAGTCAGTTTTTCCAAAAAAAAAAAAAGAAAAGAAAGAAAAAAATGGAGCCAATATCTATTACAATTACCTCGGAATTAGATTATCCAGTTTGGATATGGGTTTGATTATATCCAATCCTATTAAAATCCAATTCCAATTAAATTTAATGAATGCTTCCGAAAATAAGGTTAGTTGTAATCAAACGACAAACCGAAATTTTGGAGTCCATTTGGTTCATGGGAATAAGAGTTTGGAATTGGAATTAAAATCTGACTCAATTCCAATTATTTGGATAGGTAGAATTTCCAATTCCAACTGTTTGGATGGGCAGAAACAGAATTTGATTCCCATTTGGTAGAATGGCATTCCCCCAATCCCCTATATGGCTAAGGGGTTATTTTGTAGTATGGATGAGAAATTGGTGGTGTGGACTGGTCCACACTACATCCTGTGGCAATGACCAATTCACACCACACCACAGTCTACAGCTGTTCTGAACTGTAGACAAACTGTGTGGATATCATAGTGGTGTTCTGTAATGTGGTGTGGACTGGAATGAATGATATGCATAATTAATCATAAATATGTAATTTTTGAATTTTGTATGATAAATATTTAAAAAAAATGCATCAATGAATTAATATTAACAAAAAATATCAATTTTTTTATAAAACAATAATAAATTAATTAAAAAATATATAAAATACTTAAAAATATTATTTTATTGATAAAAACATTAAAAAATAAAAATTAAAGAATTAAGTAAGATAATTAATATTTTATTGATAAAAATATTAAAAATAATATTTAAATAATTGATATGAGAAATATTTTGTAAGATAGCCACAACATCTAACGATTTATGCAAACTAATAATCCACTTATTCCCATACTAGTTGTAAGGCAAGCATAATAACAAAAAGTAGGACTGCTTGATTAGAATTCATTTGAAATTTGGAGTTTCTTCACCAATCCCGGTCTCAGGAAATTGGGTTTCTCTAAGAAATAGAATTAGTGCTTGTGGGTCAAAACCAATATCAATTATAGGGAAAAATCTCTATGGCTTCTGAGAAAAAGATTGTAAGCAGGAATGGAAAATGTCTCTGGGCTTAATAGGGAAGAAGAGCAGATTGATTTGCCTCCTGGTTTCAGATTCCACCCCACCAATGAAGAGTTTTAACTCACTACAAGGTGGTCAACAACAGCTTCTATGCTATAGCAATTGGAGAGGGACTTGAACAAGTGTGAACCTTGGGATATGCCATGTAAGTCTTTCGAAACAGATTTTGTCTCTCTCTCTCTCTCTCCTGTATTTTGTTCCTGTATATGAATTATGTTTTAACTTTAACATTTTTGTTTTGTTGAATAAAGGGAGAGCAAAAATGGGAGAGGAGTGGTACTTCTTCTACGTTAAAGATAGAAAATGCCCAACTGGTTTGAGGACCAACAGAGCTACAGGAAAGGATAAGGAGATTTATAGAGGAAAAACACTTGTCAGAATGAAGAACACTCTAGTTTTCTATAGAGGAAGAGCTCCAAAAGGAGAAAAAACCAACTGGGTCATGCACAAATATAGGCTAGAGGGAAAATTCTCTCTGTCTAACCTACCAAAATCAGCCAAGGTAGATTGGGGAGCTCTTCCTCTGCTTTTTGTTGTTGATCAACTATGTTATTGTGTGGTCCTTGATGAGTTCTTTTTCTGCTGCCGTTCATTCTTCTACAGAACGGGTGGGTGATATGCAAGGTGTTCAACAAGAGCTCAGGTGATAAGAAAATTCAAGACTGTCGTTCGTTCGTTCGTACTTTTTCTACTGTCGTCAGGTGAGAAGAAAATTCAAGACTGCGTGAAACACATTATCAAAGGCAACCCATGGAAGAAACCCATCCACGAAAAGAAGCCGTTGCTGAGAAATTAAGGTGTGGACCGGTCTCGTCCACAGTGAACCGCACGCTACTTTCATCCCGTGGCGTGGACCGAAATGGTCCATCCACGAGATGAAAACAATACCGAATTGCACCTAATTAGCTATTCCTTCCCCCTCACGTGGGAATGAGAATTCATTCCCTATTGATGGGAGCAAGGTTTAAAATATTGCAATGTAACAGGCCGTATTGGTTGATACGTATCATTCCGATAAGAAATTGATACACAAAACATGTAAAAAATCATGTGTTCCGTTTCTTTTCGTATGTATCAGCCGATATGGGCCCATATTGGGCTATTTTAGATCTGTATTGGTCAATACAAGCTAAGTCTAATTTCTTCATTAATTAGTTAATTACTCCTATATTTAAGACAAGTTTAAATTGAGCATTGAATTTTATCGCCTAATTACAATTCTCTCATTAATTCTATTAATTAATAATTCTATCAATAAATTAGTTTTGTTAGTGTAAAACCTACAAATATTAACAATAGCAAGACTTGAACATTGGTCACTAGATTTTAATGCCCATAATTTCACCACTAAAGCACTCCAATTTATTTGTTATAATTATATGCATTTTTAGTTTTAAGTCAATTTTCTTTTTTCTTAGTGGTGCTTATTAATAAATGTTGAAATTAATGATTAAAACTTATATACTATTAAATATTAAGATAATTGTATTGGTTATTTGAAAATTAATGTATATACATTCACATTTTAGGTTTTTTCTTTGTTTTTTTTCACATTTTTGTTATTGCATCATTTTTCAATGGTTACTAATTATATCTCGATATGTCACATTTTATATAAACGTTAAATTATGATTGCTTACATTTAAATGATTTATTTACAATCATATAAAACTTGTAAGTATTGTTAATAATATATTTTTATGATTTATTTGAATTTCCTAACATAATTGTGCGTATCTTGATTTTTCATATCCAAAACATATCCAGATACATATCTTAAAATTGTCTTTCCCATACACCTTACGTCTTTGATACTTTGAACCTTGGATGGAAATACAGTATTAATGGAAGAGGAAAACTAATGAATCCAACTCTTCCCATAATTCTTTTAAGTTGTGTTTGGTTTGAAGGAAAAAGTAGGCTATGCCAAACATAACCTAATGAAAAGCCTCTACATGACGGAAGCTCTATGCCAACAAACCATGAAAACATAAGGCAGCGCAAAAGTTTCTCAATGCTTGAACAAAATTGCTTTCAAAATTTCCACAAGACAAGATAATCTAACAAAGATGGAGTCGTGGAGATGGTATTTATCTCAACAAAGGACTGAACCTATACTTGAAATTCTAGCAATAAGTTAATCAACATCCATAATATAAAACAAAAAATAACAAAAGAAAAAAAAAAAACGCCTAGGTATTAGTTGCCCTTGTGTAAATCTGCTGGCTTGCATGTGCAGACACCATCCTAATAAGACCTCTTGCCATTAATTCCCTGATAGCCCGCCGTGCCAGCGATCCATTGATCTGGGAGTAAAACAATGAAATGAATGTGTGTAGTTGTGTATATAATACTTGAATAAAGACAACATGTACAGAGTGGTAGTTGGAGAACAAAAACATGCTTCAAATTATTTTTGGGATAATAATAATTTACCCAGTTGTCCGAATTTTGAAAGTTGAATCAATACTCAATAAAAGTTACAAAAAATGCACTCAAAAATTCAAAATCACACATTCTACTAATTGGCAAATAAATATATAAGAAAATAAGCATACACATAAATATATGTTATTAATGATATAATACAAGTATCTATAGAGGCTTTGAGATGCTCTACCACCCAAGATAGCTTTGAACTTGGTGCTCTGCCACTGTTTCAACTTTCTGCTTTTGTTTTCACTTTGCACGCCATTATACAAAGAAACAGTATTATAAAAGGCATACGGGTGAGTCTGATTTTAGGGGGGCGTATTCTCACCTGGATTATTCCTATCTGTTGATGAACTAACCTTAAACTTGAGGTTTGATGAGGTAATTTATCATATTATAGACTGAAATTATTACTTTTAGAGTTTGAATAGTATAGCCTATGTTGGATTTAAACCTTCAACCTACAATCATTGTACTACCATAATGAAGCTCTAACGAATTCACCCAAGAAGACTTTCTTTTCAGAATTTTGATTCCATATCGTTGTATAATAAATTCTTTTTTTATAGGTGACCCCCAACTTCATTCAGGCGAGTGCCTCATGCATCAGTCTCAGGCTCAGACTCTAGGAACTCCACTGCACATTCATTGCACTTCTTGCTTTGAAAACACAAAATATACACAACTCATGCAAGACCTGTCCATGTTAAAAGGCTCGTACAATATAGTAGGCATGTCTCAGAGGAGTTCTTCATATGATAACATATCCCAATTGATATTTTTATCACTTACTCCTCTTCCTCAATATCTAAGAGATTTTTCAAGTCAATTCCTATGTTAAGGCTATCCTACAAAGTACTATTAGTATCTTTTTTTCAGTTGCACAAAAAGTAACTTATCAGAAACAAATGTACCATATCATCATCATCATCCTTATCCCAACTAAATGGGTTCAACTACATGAGTCCTGTTTCTTCAATTCGTTCCATTTAAAGCCATTCATTGTTAAATTATTAGTGTTTAAATCATTACTACTTCTATTGATGTCCTTTTTGGTCTACCCCTAGCCCTACTAGCCCTTTCAACTTGTAACAAATTACATCTTGTAATCAGTGCTATTGATGGTCTTCTATACTCATGATCAAACTATCTTAGTCTACTTTCTCTTGTTTTACTCATCCATCTTAGCATTTGCATTTCTACCAAATTCATTTTCTAGACATGTTTTTTTGACTGCCCAAAACTCTGCTCCATACAACATAGCTGGCCTTGCAACTGTTTTTTAGAATTTTCCTTCTAGTCTAAGTAGTATCTACCTATCACATAAAAGTAAAGATGCATCCCTCCATTTTGTCCGTCCAGCTCTAATTCTTTGAGTGACATACTCCTCAATCTCTCCTTTATTATGAAACGCCTATTCAATACCTTGCAATATTTCATTACAATAGCAATATAGGTACATGAAATGGGGTTGAAATACTAACTACAGTTGTTAATCTCTAACCAACAACAAAACGAAAACCATTTATAAATGTTCCTCACTAAAACTAATAGTCATCACTTCAAAGATGTCAGACTTCAACCGGTAATTTTAATGTCTGATGAAGCGACAATATCGTGTTCAAAAAAGAAAATTCATTGTTTACTAAAACTAAACCATTAACTCAAGAAGTTGTCAAAGTATAAAAGGAGAAAAGCTTAATAGTTTAACATATGACAAGTAAAATAGCAAGGAAGATAACTTAACAAATGACAGGCTTACCCTTAATCTGTCAGACAAAATGGAAGGGGTGATGAGCTTATATTTGGGTGCTTCCGATAGGAGCTTGTCGTAGGTCGCCTGGTCAAACAAAACCATGTTGTTCACCTTCTCCTTTTGCTTTCCCTTGCTCCACTTCTGTGTCATTGAAAGTAAATAATAAATATATATTAGTAAATAATAAAAATACATATAATAGTAAATAATAAATACATATAAATAATAAAAACATCCGTTTTTCCTAAATAACAGAAATCAGACTGACTAAAACCAAAATCAAATCGAGCCTCAACAATGAAAATAGTCCCCAGACTGCAAAAAATAATAAGAATAAATAAAATAAAAATGAATTAATCAATAGACAGATGAGATCGTGTAAAAAACAGAGGTGGAGATGGGCATTATTTAAACCTTCTTCTTCTGTTTACCGCCCCCAGATTTGGCAGGCTTAGAAGATGGAAGAGGAGCCTTTTCTTTCTTTGGCGCCTGAAAACAAAATTGCAAGTTCGTTAAGGGTCAGTTCCTCGTCTGAATTTACAGGAACAGCAAAACTAATGGAATTAGCATGTAAAGTTGGTAATAATGAGGGGGAAAAAAGAAAAAGCAATGCTTACCATCCAATTTGAAGCAGTGAATAGTTATAGAGGAGGAACGAGGGCCCTGACGATGTGAAGATGCAGGTGCCTTGGAAAAACCCTAGATCTGGTTTTCGGTGATTTTATACGAGAGGTCTGATCTGAATCAATCAATTCAATATGGCATGGGATTTCTGAAAAAGCAATACAGCCGCACACCGGGAGCATCTGTCTACTTGTACGGAAGATATTATAGATGACTTAATCTCAGTGTTCGTATTGTACTTGAGCCGACTTACCTCAAGTTTAAAACACTTTCTATATTTTACGACCTATTTAATTAATGTATCCTTCACAAGAATTGTTTGTTTTGCCATATGGTCAACTAAACTTAGTGAAAATGTTTAAGGGCATGGCCTAGGGGTGATCTTTTCAGCCCGGCCCGGAAAATCCGGCTTGGGCCTCGGTTTTTTTTGTGTTAAGATTCGGCCTTGGCCCAAACCTGCATTAGGCTCATAAAATTTAGGGCTGGGCTTGGGCTTAATTTTTTAGGCTCGGCCCTATATATATTATTTAAAAATATTTGATAATTGATGTTTTATATATTGAATAGAGATTTGTAGGAAATTAAAGATTTTAATCTTAGGGTCCTAGATCTTACCATATTCTAATTTAGTATTTAATGAAATATAAAAATTATTAAACCCTAATCTTTTTATTCTTGACTCTCTCTCTCACCAATTTCACAAAACCACCGCCCAATTTCACAAATCCATCAATTGAAACTTATAAATTACAAGGTATAATTATTTAATTTCTTTTATGTTAGTATTTTTTATCTTGATATTAAATTTAAAGTTTCATACAGGTACTATAGTCTCTATGACAATAACTGAAAAAAAAAAAGGTATAATTGTTAAATTTTGGAACTGAAATACACCAATTAGGCTCGAAATCTTGGCCTGGCTCAACTCGAGCCCAAACTTATATTTTTAGGCCCATAATGCAGGTCGGGCCCAGGCCTAGCCTAAGCCCATTGTTATGAAGGCAAAGCTCGGATTAACCCATGATCACCCCTACCGTGGCCTCATGATTATTTATTTCAAAAGTACCCTTTACCACTTCTTTGTACGACAAACAAAATTAACCAAATAGAGCAAGATAGAGTAGTTGTCTGTGTCTTTGTAGGGCCAAAATTGTCATTTTTTACAATCATCTAATGGAAGGTAAATTAAATAAATGGATTGCAAACTATAGGGGTGTTTTATTAAAACTCAAACTATAGGTAAGTTTTAGTAAATCCATGAAATTGTAAGGAGCATTTTAGTAAATGGCCCTTGCATAAGGAGATGACAGTGAATAATTATAGGGAGATGCCAATGAATAGTGAATAGTGACCGATGAATAGTATGATAAGAGGGTTAACAATATGAATAGTGAAGGATGGAGCCGATGGAGATAAGAATATGGAGATGAGTATGTTATGCAGAAAACATATTGAGAACAATGATCGAAAATATTTCTTAATATAATGAAAACAGAAATTGAAATATTTCTTAATATTGATACAGAGATATAGATCAAACAAATAGATTCTTACCGATGATACAACAACACACAATTTCTTACAAAATTACAAAGCTCAAAAACAACACACTTCTAAGATCACTCGGAAAGAAAAAACACTCAAACTATTACAAAGCATTGAGAACTTGGAGACTTCTGCACTTCAGAAATTTTTTGCACACTCTAAACAAAGAGAATAGCTCCTTATATAGAGGTTGTCGAAGCTTCGAGAGAAAGACAGTGAGGAGTCACTTTATTCGTTCTTATCTTTAAGGCTTCTATTATTGAGATGCCTTTTAAAATTTTCTTCGCGCATTTGAATTATTAAGTTACTAACTTATCCTCATATTGTCCTATTAGGACTAGCTATTGTAGCTTTTACTATTCAGGATGAGATGGAATCTTCAATCAGTGACTTGAAGAGTGACCTTAGTGTGGGCTGAGAGATTGGACACTCACTGTCTTGATGTCCTTTGAGATTCCTTTACTTTTTTCTTTCATTCTTTTGGCCATTCAAAGGGACATGTCTTCGAGTTCTAATGGGTCCAGATCCGGAAACTTACTCCGGATCTTGTCCATGTATGACTCAAAGATAAACAGCAAAATGTCATCTTCCTCTGAAGCGGGTTTAAGGGCCTTTGTGAGATCGAATTTATCCCACCACTTAATTTCAATTATTCAGTCAATGGATGGGGGCATCCAGGAAGTATCAAGATGGTAACTCCATTTTAGAATCTAAGGGAGACGAAATGTTTTAAAGAATTCAAATTGTTTAACATGATCGAAATCTAGATATGATCTCCCCTTAACAAACGCGCTCTGTATTTGTCAATAAGCTCTTGACGAGGGAAAATATCTTTTGTGGCTCCCCAAGAGGTCCACCAAACATATGCCCAATCAGGATATGGACCTTGAAAAACCATGAGTATTTGAAATTGGAATTTTGTAACAGGAAGACTTTATACCAGGCGTCTTGATAATCCTAATAGTTGAATATTTTGGGTCTCCTGTCGATAGGTTTGGTGATGAATTTGGGTTTGCTAGCGTCACCTCATGCTATCAAGGATATGAATTTTACTATTACTAGCTTAGAATAAGCCAGTTCTGTCTTATATGGATCCTTGAAATAATGTTGAATTCTTGCGGATCCACTATGTAAGAGAATTTCTTCATAAAATTTTTGATCTTTATTTTGCCCACAGACTGTTAAATGATGCCCATCAAGGATTGAGAGGGCTAAATGTTGTAGGGCTCCTTCCAGGTTGACATGAGAAGAGACAGAGGCGGCTTCTTCATGAGAGATTGTTACAACAAACTCTAATGAATTAGAAATATATTGGCTTGAATTAGCCTCATTCATGATTAGGAATGGATCCCTAATTGAGGGAGATAACAAGGGGGACTGATTAGTCATTGAGCTTGATCCAATTTGATTAGATCTCAGAATGAACTCATTAGTTCCTCTTGAATGCATTGAATTAGGACTTATTGGAAGACGTGGCCTTTTGTCGGTCGTCTTGAATTAGATAACTTTGCAAGAATTCCCTGGTCAGAAAGTCTGGTAGAGTATTTTTAGATCATTTAATATATTTAATTTCAAAATCAAATACCGATAAAATAGCCTGCCATCTAGCAAAAATCTGTTTTGAAACCAGGTTTTTGATGTCCTTTTCCAAAATTTCCTTGGCAGATCCGCAATCAATTTGTAGAGTAAAATGTCGATTTATCAAATCACTTTGAAATTTAGTGATTCAAAGAACTATGTTGAACATTTCTTTTTTGACAATAGAATATTTTTTCTGGGTGTCAATCCAGGTTCCAGAAGTAAATCGAACAATTTCATCTTTCCTGTCTCTTTTCTGTTTTAGGATCCCTCCATATCCTAATTCACTAGCATCGGTTTCTACTATTTTAGGGATTTTTGGGTGAGGAATGTTGAGACATGGAAGGGTTTTTACTCTTTGCTTGATTCTTTTCACTGTTTGAGTAAACTGTTCATTCCATTCTGGGGGGTTCTTCTTAAGTCTATTTTGGAGCAGTTGTCGATCTTGAGCTAACTCTTTATAGTAGTCTGCTACATAATTTAGACTACCTAAAAATCTTTGGAGCTAGGTTTTTTCCTTAATTTCATCAGGAAACTTATCTGCAAAATCTATTACCCTTTGTATTGGTGCAATTTTCCCCTTGGATATTTGATATCCTAAAAATTTGATCTCAGTTTGAAAGAGTTTCATTTTTCTAGCTGATGCTACTAATCCATTCTCCTTCATTATTCTTAGAAATATGTTCAGATGTACGGGGTAAAAATCTCATTCATAATTCTTTGGAATTTTAAATGGGCATTTTTTAAGCCGAAGGGCATAACATTCCATTCATAATGCCCAAAAGGAACTGTAAAAGCAGTTTTATATTTGTCCTTTTCTTCTATTATGATTTGTCGGTAACCTAATTTTAGGTCAAATTTGGAAAATATTTCAGCATCGTATAAATGATTTATTAAGTATTGTTTATTAGGGATTGGGTACCTAATCCATCTCAAGGCTTTATTTAATGGCTTATAGTTTATTACAAGCCTTGGAACTCCTCTTTCTATTTTTGTGGCATTCTCAACATAGAATGCTAGACAATTCCATGGAGACTTACTTGGTCTAATTAAACCTTTATCTAATAATTCTTAGATTTCTTTTTTATAAATTTCTAATAATATGTTATTCATTTGGATTGGTCTGGCTTTTGTTGGGATTTTAGCTTCGCTAAATCTTTCTTCATATGGAAGATTAACCATGTGGTTTTTCCTATGCCAAAATGCGCTAGGGGTTTCAACGCGTATCTCCTTTTCTATTTTTGTTTGGAAATTTTCAATTTCCAACTGGGTCTTTGGTTCACTTAGCAACTTAATGAGTTGCTTTTCTTCTGTCTCTGTTTGTAATTCAAAGATAAATTTGACTTTGCATTTTAAACTCTCTTTTAGAGTGTTATTAGTAGAAGCCTTTGGTTTTTGGTAGAATTTATAGGTGATGGGAATTTATCCTATAGTTGTCATGATTCCCGATGGATCAATCTGGCAAGAAATGATGGATAGTAAAAATGGAGTGCCCAAAATAATCTCTTGCCTCAAGTCTTTTACCATTAGGAAGGTGGACTTTAGACAAGTTCCTTGGTTATAGATATGAGCAACAGGGATCTTATATTTTATCCCTAGTTTTCTCCCATCAACAGCATTTTTGGTACTTTACTTCCTCAATGGTGTATATAAACTCTTCATCATCTCCAATGAATTCAGTGGGTTTTTGTTCTAATGATTTTGTAATTGTTCTACCCAAAATCTTTCAGCTTCTAAATGATCAACCCTAATTTTTAGGGTTTTTATTTCCTTTTTTACTTGATTGACCTCTTGTCATAGGTCATGCAAGGTAGGCGGTCTAGAGTTTTCTGCCAGGGTTCTTTTAATAATCTCACTATATGAAATTATATTTTTCTCATCGAATGGCCTTTTAGCCCTTTCCTTGTTATCCCTTTCCTTATCTCGGCTTTGAAGGGCCATAAGCAGATATTTTTTTCTGGATTCCTCATCAGAAATCTCATCTAGGATTTTTAGAAGATGTTCTTCATTCAAGATTAATACATTAATTTCCCCTAACTCTTCCTCTTTTGAACTTATTTCATCTTTACAAGTACATATGTCATTGGCACAACATTCTTTAGAGGAAGTAGAGGATTCCCTTTATGACACTTCTTCTTCTTCTTCTTCTTCTTCTTCTGCTTCTCCTAATTCATTAATTTTCTTTGAGGAATTTTTATTTTTAAAACATTTATTAGCATAGTGCCCTTTCTGCCCACATTTGAAACAGGTTGGGGCAGAAGTGTTTCTTGTTTTCGAAAATCTTTTTGATTTCTTATATTTCTTGTCTTCCTTTTTATTATAAGACTTTTCTTTTTTCTATAGGCCAATCTGGAGGTTGAGGGCTCATGAGCCATTCCAAACTGGTAACAGAAATCTCCAAACTCTTTTTTAGAGTTGAATTTTTCTTTCTTAATTTGTCTTTTTAGACATAAATCATTGCATAACTCTAATCCTACTTGATTTACTACTTAGACTAAATATCCGTAGGAATAATTAGAGTAAAGGATTCTACTACCTCTTAATTGCCTAAGGTGGTTCCTAACCTATTTAGCAAACACTGGTGGGAGCCCAGAAATAAACTGTTCTTTCTAGTAGTCCTGCCTTGAGTTGGTTAGTCTATGAACTTTGGACCAAAATACATATTTGTGCCATCTAAAATCAGATAGTGTCTTACATTTAAGATTTATCAATTGTTCACTTATCCTATTAGCCATGTTGTACGAATTTCCTATAAATTGACTTAAGATATTGAGGATTAAGGTCATTACTACATCTAATATAGGTTGGCCTTGACTTAGGATCCTCTCACCATCTTTATCCCTCTTAACAACGTTAAGGATATAATCCTTTTCTGCCTCTGTGAGATAATTGGTACACCAGACTGTCCCGTAAAGGATTCTGTAATGACTGTAACTATCACCTTTTTGTCATTACCAGTCAATTTGCTGGCACTTGCATACATCGTCATGTGATGTATCATACCATGAATCTGGTATCCAACTTGTGGTTTTATTGGTTCTTCAAATAAGAGGTCTACTGGGTTGTGCCTATTGTAATAAGACCTTTTACTTTGATAGGAAAGTTTATTTATATCTAGATCTTTTATAGATCCAATCTCTGATATTGATTCATCATTTGATTCTTTACTCAAAAAATTCACTGAGTAGGAATCTAATGCTTTTTCTTCCTTCTCCATTTTGGAGGGTTTTGAAGTTTCTCCTCTTTCCCAATTTGATGATGATATCAACTTAGCAGATAATTCCTTATAACTTACTTTTGATAAATCTAGTGGGGTTGTTTTGAGCCTCATATTTTCTGGGAAACTCGATATTATTGCCATAGGTTTTTCTTTTTTAATTATTGTTATGGATTTAGAAATTTCTAACAAATTTAATAAAGATTCTATTCTATTGGTTTGTTTACCTAGAACATTAAGGCATATATTTGTATAATTATTTTGTTCTATGACTTGAGAACAATGCTCTGGAGAAATCTTTTCAGATTCTTTCATTGTCATTGATTTTTTTTATTGAACTTTCTATTAGCTCATATTTTCCTATTTTTACAACTTCTAAAGGTGGATGGATTGATTCCACTATTTTCCTTGTTGTGCCTGTCTTCCAAGCTTTAGACAGTTTCTTTATGACACATAGTACCAATTCTTCCGATGGAGGCCTTATTTTCTTAAATTGTTTTTGTTTTGAAAACCAATCCCAAAATGGGATATTTTCTTCTATCTCTGTCATATCATCATACCATAATTTTTTGATACGATCTCTTTCTTTTTTAGAAAACTTTTCAAAAAACCATTTTCTCTTTATTGGTTATGAATTAAAGTCTAACCTAATGAGGTTGTTGTCTATTTGGAAATCTTCTTCTGTTTCCAACATATTGATTTCAAAATCTGCCTCTATAGGTTCATAAGATTTTACTGACTGGCTTTCTCTCCAGGTTGTATGATAGTCCAAAGATGGGGTATCTGCTATTAGTGTTTCATAAGTGGCATAGATAATGCCGGGAGGAGGACGTGCAGATTCTGTCAAATCCATAGGTCTCCTAGAATAAGAGGATCTTAAGTCCACTGGTTCAAAGTACAAAGGCCACGAAGATGTCGAGGCTCTTCTAAACCTTAGTTCTATAGATCCATCTTGCTTACTAAATATAGATGCTAACTCAGTAGATTCAATGGGTCTGGGAGTCTTTGCATTGGTGATTGACCAATTATCCGACAATTTTACTTCCTTTCAAGTGATTTGCATTGGAATTATAACATTATTCCTAGCGTTGGTTTGGAATGGGGTAGTCATTCCCCTAGTTCTTGTTATCTTGTTATTAAGACAAATAGTATTCACGGTCTTAAAATAGACCCTGTACACTAATGCTATATTCTTTGATCCTGGTCTCATATTGAAACCTTGGGCCTGAAGCCTGAGAGTTAAGGCTTCATGAATCCCGGGATCCGTTATTGATATAGAAAAGTTTAAGAAAGCATTGAAGTAGATAGGCCCTTGATGGAGACTTCCTTCTATAACTCCTAATAAGGAGTCACTAAATATATTATGTCTAGAATATGTCAAATAGGCTAAAGCAACTGCTTGTAATCCCAATCTTGTTAATGGTTTTATGGCTACTTGTATTAGGCCAAAATGTATAAAATTACAGTCAGATTTCTCTTGTAAGTTTCTATTATTTTCTTATCTATAAGAGATAAGTTTTCTGCTTCATTACCTAGGTCTATTGTTCTTTCCACGGTCCTAATGTTTAGGTCTGTCTTTAAACTAAACATCCCTCATTTATAGATTTTAGAAGGTGCAATTTTTGGGATGGTCTAGTTGTGCAGGGATTTCTCTATATTATCATAGTTTACTTCTTCTATATTTTTTATTGACAGAGATTTGGTTAAGGACGAGCTACTACCACTTTCTTTAGAGTTGTTGCCAGAGCTAGAGGTAGTCCTAAATAACTTCTTAATCTTATCTGTTTACTTCACCAAATACGGTCAGTCAACTTAAATGGCCTTCAACTCTTCGGCCTGCAACGTGACTACGACCTTGGTTCAAGAGTTCTAGCCTTGTTAAAAATGGCAGGTGTCTAGTCTATCCAACTGGGGTTCTAGCCCAGTGATACCTTCGCAGAAGTTACAGTCTTTGGGTTCTAACCAAAGGTTCTAGGACTCTTAATAATAGACAAAGGTCTGAGTGGGGTAGAAATAGGTTCAAGTTTTAACAAATTGTTGAAGAAGATGGAGGGTTTGGGATCATTGGCTTTGAAACCAAAATAGTATAACAATGAATAAAGATAGGGAGATGACAATGAATAATGATAGGGAGATGACAGTGAATAGTGAACAATATGATGACCAGTGAACATTATGATAAGAGGGTTAACAATATGAATAGTGAAGGATGGAGCCGATGGAGATAAGAATATGGAGATGAGTATGTTATGCAGAAAACATTGAGAATAGTGGTCAAAAACATTTCTTATTATAATGAAAACAGAAATTGAAATATTTCTTAGTATTGATACTTACAGAGATATAGATCAAACATATAGATTCTTAGCGATGATACAACAACACACAATCTCTTACAAAATTACAAAGCTCACAAACTATTACAAAACACTGAGAACTTGGAGAATTCTACACTTCGGAAATTCTTTGCACACTCTAAACAAAGAGAAGAGCTCCTTATATAGTGGCTACCGAAGCTTCGAGAGAGAGACAACAACGAGGAGCCACTTTATTCATTCTTATCTTCAAAGCTTCTATTACTGAGATGCCTTTTAACTTTTTCCTTCGCGCATCTGAATTATTAAGTTTCTAACTTATCTTCATATTGTCCTATTAGGACCAGCTGTTGTAGCTTTTACTGTTCATGATGAGATGGAATCTTCAATCAGTGACTTGAAGAGTGACCTTAGTGTGGGTTGAGAGATCGAACACTCTTTGTCTCGATGTCCTTCGAGATTCCTTTACTTTTTTCTTTCATTCTTTTGGCCATTCGAAGGGACATATCTTCGAGTTCTAACGGGTCCAGATCCGGAAACTTACTTCGGAGCTTGTCCATATATGACTCAAAGATAGACTAAAAAATGTCATCTTCATCTAAAGCAGGATTAAGGGTCTCTATGAGATCGAATTTATCCCACTAGTTAATTTCAATTCTTCGGTCAATGGATGGGGGCATCCAGGAAGTATCAAGATGGTAACTCTATTTTAGAATTCAAGAGAGACGAAATGTTTGAAAGAATTCGAATTGTTAATGTTTCATTACATTCTTTTTTATAGTATATAATTTGGGACTCATGTTGATGTATTTTTAAGATTTATTTTAATTTTCCAAGCATATTTTAATTTTCTCACCATATTTACAACTAACCAAAGCATATCTCAATATATCTTCTTAGGAATGCCTTTCCAATTCTTTGAATTATTGTCCTAAATATACTTTGCTTATTCATTTTCTGGTATCGGCTAAAGCTAGAGTATGGGGATATAAAATCTGCAGTGGGATGAGAGACTCCACAACTTCTCATCTGTCCCATGTTTAGATCATCTAACCCCACCATCATGGGGCTTAGTGGTCAAGTAAGGTTGAAAATGGGTACAAGTCGAATGGCTAGCACGAGTATAATTATCCATTTGTAGTTTATTTAAGTGGGAGTGTAGTGAACTAGTAGACAATTGCACATCCTTAGGTTGTGTTTGGTTGGAGTGCAAATGTTGAATCATTACAAATTTGTAATCCAGTTTAGATTTGCATATACTTAAAAAAGAATTGGTTTTCTCCGGTCGTCAGTTGAAGTAAATAGGTATTGTCGTTGCATCAGTTTTTAGTGTTTTTCTCCAAAACCCTCGAAGAGAAAGCGGGATAGAGGAGAACAATGAACATTGAGAGAGAGAGAAAGAGGAGAATGGCGAACTGTGAGAGATAGAGGAGAACGACAAACACTAAATGAGAGAGAGAGAGGAGAACGACAAACACTGAATGCGAGCGAGAAAGGTAGTTCTGGTGATCTCCATGATCTCTAAAATTTAAGCTAGGTAAATCTGTTCCCGTTTGATATTTGGTCTCTCATTTTCTTGTTTTTTTTTTCCTGTTTTCAGATCATCTACCTCTCTAGAAGAAAGATTTTCTCCAAATCCATTATTTGTCTTCGTTTTTAGAGAGGTAATCTGATCTACCTTCATTTTTTGATTGCATATTTGGCTTGGTATCTGTATGTCTTGGTGTGATGGTGCTTATTCATATTGTGTTTTAAATGTCTTCTTTATATGGATATATAAAACCTAGAATAGAGTAAATATGGGAAATTTGGATTTAGGATAAAACTGTGAAAATTTGGATTAAAGTAAATTTGTGATATATCTTGGAAAATTTGTATTAAAGTACATCTGGATCTGGAAAAATCTGGATTAAAGTACATCTGGATCTGGAAAAATCTGGATTAAAGTACATCTGGATCTGGAAAACTGGAATAAAGCAAATATGGATTCTAGATCTGGGAAAAACTGTGAAAAGCTAAATTAAAGTAAATCTATCACTAAGAAAGACATGTGAGAGACAAACAAATCAATCATTAAGACAAAGGTTCAAAATTCTTACTAAGTACAACCACAAAAACCAACAAATATTCTTTAGTTTTTTTTTAGAACATTTTGGAAGATTTGACAGAGTTTCAAACATTAATCTTCTCTTTTTTCTTTTTCTTTTTCTTTTCCTTTTCCTTTTGTTTTTTTTTTTGTTTGTTTTTTTTCATTATTTATATCATCTATATTTACTCCATTAAAACTAATACTGGTCAAGGGAAGGAGATTTACAAACGGAATTTCTAACACGGGTCAAGGCATAGAGGCTGACATGATCGATGGATTTTCTGGATAAGCAAAAGTATATGATGTGATGGTAAATCCAAGATAGAAGTTGAGTACGCACTGAAAAGGTCAAACATCTCAAACTGCGGCATAAGTATTTAATTATCGACCAGAGCACAAAGGCATGAAATATGGGAATGGTAAGAAGAGAAAACTTCAAAACTCAAGGGTAAGAGTGCCTTCAACATTGACTCATATGAGAGTAATTATGTCCAAAAAAGTCTATGTCTGGTTCGCATCAAATGAGAGCATATATTTGGTCACTACTCATTGAGCACAAAAGCATGCGTGATGGAATTGTAAATTGTTGAACAAGAGATTCGTTGTAAGAAAAGCCATATCATAGGGGGTCTGCCCCAATTTTCTCTCTCTCTCTCTCTCTCTCTCTCTCTCTCTCTCTCTCTCTTTTGCTAAACAAAAGAGGTAGGTTATGAAGTTGATATTTTAATGGAGAAAATGACGATTATTATCCTTCATCGCCGGCCAAATAGGTTTGTCTAATGCTAACTTGTTGATTTTTCAAACATCGAGGAGGTCTTGTTTATTAGGATGAAACATGGTATGGGGTAGAGGTTACAAATGATGGGTTAAGAAGCTCAAATAACAATTAATATAGGCATCAAATGCATGGATCATCTCTTGGGAAATTTGATTGAGAGTCTGCTCTCATCATCATATTTTTGTCATCATTCCTTTTTTCCTCTTTTTTTTTTTTTTTTTTTTTTCTTTTTTTTTATCAAGGCTTTTTCTTCTTAGCCATATGGAGACTACTCTTCATATTCTTCATCAACATGAATCGTGCCTTCTTATTAATCAGGAAGGACTTTATTTTGGGACGAAATGTAATGGGTAGGGAAAATCAAAACTAGCACGTGAGTGTCATCATAAAAATTCCCATAATGATGAAATCACCTTAGCTGCCCTAGTTTCTTTTGATTGTTTCTTGATTCTCCATTTGCCAATTCACTTTTGCATCAATCTTCATTGATAACTACCCCACTTTACTTGAGCATTTAATTCTTAACAAAATTGCCAAAAGTTTTTTTTTTCTCTTTTTTTTTGCTCTTGCGCGATTGCTCTAATCGCATTCTACTTATTTTGACACCCACTCACCGAAAGGTGTTTATTGCGAAGAAAAGGCTGATAGGAAGGCTCAAAGGGCCAACTAGGGAATTTTAATATATTATCAGGATGGAATGCATAAGGACAAGCAAGTGGCCAAGGATGGCCTGCCTTCATTTCGTTATTGACTGCACGTTGCATATTGAAGAAGCATATGTTGAGCATATTATATGTCGAGCAAAGCCCTTGGGGCATTCTCCTTCCTCTTTCTCTCTTTCTTTTGTCTTTGTTTGTTTTTTTTTCTTTCTCTTTTTTTTGTTTTTCTCTTCTTTCTTCTTTCTTTTTTTTTTAGCCCTTTGATGATCCCTAAAGTGCATTCTAGGGATTGGCTAGTTTGCCAAAAAAAAGGTCTAACGTATAAGCTCAACTAGTTAACTAGTGACTTTTGCAAATTCAATGGATCAATGAGGAAAGAGGAATGACTAAGGATGCCTTCAAGTCCTTTCTTTAATTAATTGATAGAGCATTAGGTTACGATGGTGCCTTTATTTTGTGTGAGCTCAGGCAATATTCAAAGGGAATGTGCTATGCTTGAGTAGTTGCAGTTCTACCCCAGTTTGAACAAAGAGGATGGCTTTATTATGGATTGGGAGATCCAAAGGAAGTTCAACTAAAAAGCTCTTGATCAACAACTGACTTTTCTTCAAGCATGCTTTTGGGATAAACAACCCTTAATGGACTAATCACTCTCATATGAGTAAGCATCTCAGGCAAGGGAAAGAGGAATGGGGGAAAATAATATTTTATTTACAGAAGTGGCCAAACCCATGAGATGGGTTGCTTTATGTACCCCTTTGAAAGGGATCAGGCCAAATGTAGTTCAAAATGGAACTAGGCCACATTAAGGAGGAAACAGTCAGATTTTCTATCTGAGAAGTGATGAAAAGAATTTTGTACCACGACTCGATAACTAATTTGAAAATATTCGCCAGGTTCGGGTCTAGGTCAAAGCATTCTTACACCTTTCCTTTCGAAATTTGGATTTTATTTTTTTTCTTCTCTCTTTTCTCTTCTTTTCTCTCTTTTTTTTTTTTTGAATTTTCCTTTTTTTTTATTTTATCTCTTTTTTCTCCTATTTTTTTGCATTGACTGGTTTTGCATCAAATAACTAGGAATCACTAGATTAGTATCCAAACTAGGCATATCTCTATAAGCCCATGCAAAAAATCACTATTTCTACAAAGCCCACTCTTTGCTCATGGGACAAGTCTGCTCGGTGCTCCAATAGATACTTCCTCTGGCTCACCCTCGATACCCAAATTTATGGCATCAGATTCGACTTTTGGATTATTCTCTCCAAATCACTCTATTTGATAAAGAAGCTCCTTCGGAATTTTCTCACCAGGATCTTCTTGTTCAATGCCCATGAAGGTGAAGTTTAACTTAATATCAAAATCGTACAACTCAAGTGTGAATTCCTGGAACAAGAAAGTAATGAGGGGAAATATGAAATACTTACGATAGGGGCCGGACCCGTGATATGGGCTTCGCTACGTACCTTTGTGAAAGGGATCATGTCGGACGTAGTTCCACTAGTGTCATGAAATGACATAAAACATTATTGTATTCTGACTATTTACATTAGAAACTTTCAATATGAAAAGAAGTGGGGTAGAGAGCATTGGTTCCCCACTCTTGTATTACAATTCAAACCTGAGAAAATGATTTAATCTCAGTGTCGGGTCCCAACACTATGGGACAGGCACTCCAACCGGTAACCTCTCCTGGGCGGATTAAATGCGCTGGATCGACATGATCATCTTGGTCCATCTCGCAAACACTACCATTATAAAGCTCTGTGCCAAGCCGGGGATGAGATTCTTCTCCGTCTTTCGAATTAACAAAGATCTCCATTCCACATTTTATGAAGTTGATGGACAAACTGGGACCAACTCTGTGAATAGGGAGAGGGTTTTGTGTTATGCCTATACCTGGTTGTGGTGGGGGGTCTGATATTGGATTGAAGGTAATCGGGTTCTTGTCAATCAAATCCTGGATAGCAAACTTCAATGTTATGCAATGATCTATGGTCTGGTCGGGCCCATGGTGAAATGCACAATATGCATTCTCGTCATAATGCTTGGGTTTGGGCTCTTGAGGCGGCTTCCACTTCAATAGTTTCAAGTACCTTCCTAGACCAAGGTAGTCAATAACTGAGAATGGGGATATAGGATCTGGGTGAGTTCTCTCCATTCCCTGCAGGGACGAGGAGGAGTCGTTGGGGGATAAATATGAGGCACGTTGTTGTACTTGGGAGGGGGATGTTGGGGGTTTACAGTAAGTGCAGGTTGATAGGGCATCATCGGTTTTGGAGGTTGCGGTCTAGGTGGAGGGTTCATTACCAAAGGTGGTTTGGCAAGTGCAGGTTAAGCCTGAACGGTGGCTACAAAGCCAGTTTGTGGAAGGGGATAGGCGGAGACTACATGGATCTCAGTTTTAGCCTTCGGCCTAGGTGAGGGTCTCTTTGGTCCAAGAGTAGAGTTAGTCAGGTTTCCTACCCCAGATATGACGGGATTCATATGCTCGTGGCGCATAGACTGTTCTATCCTCACAGCACCCTTAACAACATCGCTGAAGTCCTTCGATGGTTG
Organism: Nelumbo lutea; assembly: GCF_056320005.1. Lineage (NCBI taxonomy): Eukaryota > Viridiplantae > Streptophyta > Magnoliopsida > Proteales > Nelumbonaceae > Nelumbo > Nelumbo lutea. The sequence continues at coordinate 84,938,842 of NC_142684.1, read as the reverse complement.
GGCCACTAATAGTGTATGGTAGGGATCCTTCAGGGTCCTAATGAAGGTCCTAACCATTTCCTCTTTAGGCAGGGGATGGCGGAGCTTGGCCGCCACCTCACACCAGTGGTAAGCATAGTCTAGGAATGATTCCCCTAACTTTTGACTCATTAATTCCAAATCGGCTCGGTCCGGTACCAACTCCATGTTGTAAGAAAAATGATCAAGGAATGCCTCCGAAACTTTTTTCCACGATTTCTTTTTGGCCTCCTCCAAGTTAGCGAACCATGTCTTTGCACTGTTGGTCAAACTTTTTTGGAACATCTGAATCAATAACTTTTTATCGGACCCATATTGAAACGTATCACAACAGAAGATTTTCAAATGAGTCTGAGGGCAACTCTTACCATCATATTTTTCAAAATCCGGGATCTTAAACTTCTCAGGCAGCTTAGTGTTGGGGTAAAGACATAACTCTTTAAAGTCCATGATGTTAGACAGTTTTGTATGCCCTTAGTTTCAATCAAAATGATGTACTTTATGAGTTTATTGTAAATGAATAAAAGTACATATTTGATTCATGTTCCCTTGGTATGTTTATGTGTAATACCCTTAAATTGGACACTTAATGAGACTCATGTTAGTTTAGAATGTTCACAGCCAGTGGGTCGGTCTGGGGAGACCTATCCTGACAAGGCTGACACTGTGGTGCCACCAAGTTGGTTGGGGTGGCTTGTCTCAACTACCAGGGTGAGACCCTAGGCACACACAGTGTGTGATTAATTGAATCTTTGAATTGGACCAGATTTCTAGTATTGCCCTGGACCTTGGAGATTGATGGGCAAAACTGGAAAGTTACACCCGACCCCTAGACTCAATTATGATACTGCACTAGGTGTCGGATTGGGCTGTCTATGATGTACCAATCAGTGAGATCCTTAGCGGGGGTCAAAACCTGGGTATGTTGGGACAGTCTGAGAATTCGTCTGAGTGAGTGATCATAGTGACAGGATCAACCTCTTTGTCGGACAAAGGTAATGATCAGGGATGCATTCTCACTGATGGAAACCAAGACTGTCGGCAGCCGATTTCAATCGTTGAAATTTGTTTTGCAAAATATATTTTATATGATATATATATATATATATATATATATATATATTATGGTTTCGAAATGTTTGCAAAAGGTTTTAATTCCCGGGATCCATATTTGAGAGAGTGCAACACTGTTCCTTGCAGCCGAGGGAGAGGTCATCTCTTGTCGGGCAGTGTATGATCATTATGGGCTGAGAGGTTAAGTGTAAGTCCATTGAGGATAATACCTGATGGGCTAATCTTGCATCTGCCCACAATCCCTGGGTGTTACAAGGTGGCTTGGCGCAGGGACCACTTAGAGTAAATGTTGGGCCCATAGAGCCCATATGATGGGTTTTAGGGGGTGCACTGTCCATAACAGTGTATTCGGCCAGGCCTTGTAACAAAGGCTGGGCTGAACCCATGTGGCTGATGTGTAGATCAATGTTTGGGTCCCACGCCATACAAGGAAGCCCAACTGAACAGCAGTTTGGAAGACTTAATGAATACATAATCCTAAATGGGCCTTAAGCCCATTTCGAACTGGGCTAATTTGATTAGTCTTTAAGGGGCGAATTCTGAGATAAGATCAGCTGATAGGATTGGGCCCACACCCTATCCACTCAGAGAATCCAAGATCTAAATGAAATTCAGATTTGGAAACTTCCTAATTAGATTAGGAGCTGGCTGATCTAATCCACAGATAAGATAAGGATTATCCTTATCTTAAAGAGACTTCTAATCCAGATATTATTTGGGTTAGCAACTCTTAATGGGATTAGGAGCTGATCCCTTTAAGTCTATAAAATGAAAAGGGGGCGGCAGCCTTTAGACATCCAACAATCACTGGCAACAGTCTTGTCTTCAGAACTGAGAACACAGAAGAGAGAATTCTGCACCCTGCAAATTCTAGAATTCTAATAATTGGATGCAATGCATGCTTCATTCTAATCACCACAAGGCATAACTTAAAGTCTTGAAAGCAAATACCATAATCCGGCAAAATCCAAGACCCGGGTCTGATTACATGCCCATTATTTTCTATTTCTCCTTCTACTTGTAAAAAGAAACAAATATTCAATTAGCCATTCAAAGCAATACTTAAAACAAACGATGAACAGTCCCATTAACCCATGTGTTGAGTTTTAGAGGCCCTATAACCCCATTGTACTAACATTAACATTCGGCTACCACAACAGACCCTCCTTGAACTTTAAACCAGAAGCTTAGTGCTGCTAGTGGGCCCCCTTTGTCTAACGATAGCCACCCAAAGATCTCTCCTTCACAGGCGCATCGATCAGCACACCCAACCAAGACTGCAATTAGTGTCAAAGTCAAAATGGCCTACCAAGCTGAATCGGTCGTAAATTACAATCTCCCCTACCAATCATTGAGGCAGAATTGAACCCAGGCCCATCCAAAAAGAACAACCATTGTTGTGAATAGGTGATTGACAGAGTGCCGTAACGCACCATTCATACCAGGCCCATCCAAAACCCAATCCTAGCTTTCTAGGCTTGCATACAAGAAAGGTATAACCTATAGTTAAGCAATAACCATTTGAAAGGAAAAGGACACTTGGGCTTTATTTTCAAAATTCTAAGTGCAGCAGTGTACCTGAACCTGAATCTTAAAGGATCTGTACCTCACTCTTTGAATTCAAAAAACCAGGCTTAAACTTCAACAGGACTTTAGATTTTATTGAATTTTGTATTTGATCTCATTTACAAAGCAAACAAAAGAAAAATAAAAAGGAAGAAATTTCAAGAAAGAAAAGGAACTTCAAGAACTTCTAGTCATGCATCCTCCTTCAAGACATCAAGAACTTCTAGTGAAAAAGTACCACTATGACTACGAAATCTCAGTTTTATATTTGCCCCTTATGTTTATTTTTATTATTTTTTCTCTTTTGCTTTTTTGTTATTTCCAATTATTTATTTTTTTGACTTTTTATTTGATTTTTAATATTTTTTTTGGGATTTTGATTATTTTTAATTTACATTTTTTTTTTATATTTTCTTTGATACTCTTCTAGGTGTATTTGGTGCCTAAACTTCCTATCCTTCTTTTTTTATTATTTATATTTTTTATTCTTATGATTTTTCTCTTTTTTTTTTAATTTTTAATTTTATTATTTTATTTAGTTTTTTTTTTATCTACATATATTCTATCCTATTGTTCTATTTCTATTTTAGTTTTATTGGACTCTTGACATCTTTATCTATTTTTTGTTTCATTTTTTTTATTATGTTTTATATTTTATGTGGGCCCACAAGGGTTAAGCAAGCAAACAAAGCGGAAGTGGCAAATATCTTGAATAACTAGGTTGACATGTGGACAGTGATGCATGAGGGGAGAGTTTGACACCTAGACTTAAGGCTCCAACAAGGTTGTCATCCTTCAAACCTCCTCCCATTGTACAAATGACCTTCTTTGTTTGGTGGCTGGTTTGTGAGTTGTCAGTGCGATCCAAATGGCCTAGCACCTACTGGCCTCCCTCCTAATAGGAAATAGGATGCTAAAATCTAATGCAAATGGTGTGTGAAGAGTGGACAAACAAACAAGAAATCGCAGAAATAAAACAATAAACAAATATCTACTAATCGTCAAGAAACAAGCAATTATTATTCTAATAAAAGAAAAGCAATATAGAAGCATGTGTATATACAAGAAAAAGCTATTAAGCGAATTGGGCCCATGTGGGCCCCACCTATGGTCCAAGAAGTCCCCAATGGAGTTGCCAGTCTATGAGCATCAGAAAAATCGGGCTCACTTGCCACTTGGGTTGGGAATGGAGTCGCCACCCATCAAACATGAAATTGGAGTTGATGGGACCTTTGAGATTGGCATCGGAAAGCACGCTCAGTTAAATAGTGACTCCCACCGCCCAAGGCACTGGCTAAACTAGTTTGGGGAAGCCTAGGATGGTAGAGGGAAGGGGTTAGGCACCCCTCTTCCAAATCCAATAGGTGGGGCCCACATGAGATGCTAACAACAGATATCTACATACTAAAAGACTAACAACCCGAATTCATTAAAGATCTAAAACATATTACTAAACTTAAATAAACCCAAAAGAAGCATCAACTGGTCATCACAATAGATAGAGCACGACTTGATACAACCAAATCTGGAAAGAGCATGTAACAATAAATAAATAAGAAACATGAAACTCAAAGTTATCTGAAGAAATGCCAAAATTCTGAAATAATACTGATGAAGGAAGATTTGGCCTGACCTCATAGTTACGCAACACGTGGCAAAGGCAATAGCTCGGCACAAAAGCACGCCTAAGGCGCGAGCACCAAGGGGAGGAACCGGCGGACCGAAATCCCCTACCAGCAGTCCGAACTCCCTACTAGGAGCCCGGACTCTCCCTTGGGCCCCAAGCCACTCGAAAGACAGTAACCCGAACTGGCCTCCCTTATAGCAATTCGGGACACACCTCACCAAACCGGCATGCCTTATAGCAGTTCAGGACACACCTCGTCGAACTAGCCTGCCTTATAGCAGTTCGGGACTCACCTCACCGAACTGGCTTGCACTATGACAATACAGGACATACCTCTGAACTCAAGACCTCACCTCGCTCACCACTCCAGCACTTCACCTCCAGGACGCCAAACTGAACAAACCGTACCATGCCTGACACCGAGGAAGTTCGTACCCGGGGACGGCGAACCTGACTGACTTGGGATCTGACGCTTGACTATCGCACTTCAAATGGCCACCTGCCACCGCCACCTGACACCGCCATCTCCAGTTACAGAGACGGCTCCGACAAGGAGCAGTGACTGTTCTGTCCCGGTAGAAAGGATGACACCTGAACTGGCAGAAACAAAGGTAATCATACCCGACCTGACAGAGGCCTCAGAGTGAGTGCACGAAGTGGTTATAAAAGGCCCCCTACCCCCAACAACAAGGTATGTGAACTTTGCGCCATCTGGTCTTTACTTTGCCTTTAAGAGAAATACTAACTTGAGTTTTGGAGTTATCTCACCGGGTTCCCCCCGGAGTTCCCTCATCTTCTCCATTTCAGGCTCCCCGTTGCTCCAGTTAGAGGCGAAATCGTTGATAGCTAAGACCGGCCAGATTGTGCTCCATCAAATACCAATTTGAAAATTGATTAACAAAACATATCAAAAACCGAACTAATAGTTTAGTGAGATACAAGAGTTAAAGCTATCTGAAGAAACGAGAAATTATGAAATAATGCCAAATTGAAAACTAATTAACAAAATATATTAGAAATTGAACCAACACAGTTTAGTGAGATGCATCAGACAATAAATGAAATTAAAAGCTTTCTGAAGAAATGACAAATTCTAAAACAATACCGGATTGAAAACTGATTAACAAAACATATAAGAGACCGAACTAATATAGTTTAATGAGATGTATTAGAGAAATAATGGCAAAGGAAAAGACAATGACCTATTGTTACAGTTCGGTAATATGTATCAGAGAAAATCTAAGAAAGAAAATGAACGGAACTGACTAAACTTGCTATCCAGCAGTCATCACTTTGCATGAACTACAAACTGTGTGAAGGAAGAACAATCTACCCCCAAGCGTTCATCTTCAGTAAAAAATCCAACCAAAGAAACTGAACTAAAACTAAGAAAAACCAGTAGGAATAGGCAGAGCATGGGAGGTCAAACCGGGTCCTTGGTTCAATGATGGGTGGTTTCGGGTCAAAAGATGGAAAGTTGAGATGGGTCCGATCATAGAGAGTGGGTTTGTGTGTGTGAGCTAATAGGATTAATCGAAATAGAATCTTTTTAGATAAAGAGGCAAATAGGGGTACTTTTGAATGAAATTTCATAGGGTGGGGTTTTTAGAAATTCTAGTTCGGCTGGAGGGGTCAGATTGGTCTAGATGAGCTTGGATTGGGGTAGATGTAGAAAGGATTCGATTCGGTTAATCTGGGGGCTCGAAATGGAATCTGTGATAAAGGAAAAAATAAAGGCAGTTTTGGGTGAAATTTCTCCGGGTGGGGTTTTTGGGTAGTTTGAGATGACTGGTAAAATCAGATTGAGCCAATTGGGCCCGGATTGAGCAAATTTGGAATCCAGTCAATCTGGAGCCTTAAAATGGAATATTTGTGTAATCGAGGGTTAATGAAGGTGTTTTGGGCTGGAATTTCTTATGGAGGGTTTTTTGGGTATTCTGGAGTGATTGGGAAGTTTGATTAGTTTAAATGTATTTGGATCAAGCGGATATCGGTTGTGGGTGTGAGAATTGTTAAAATGGAATCTTTGCTTGATGGACGGGTGAACGAAGGAATCTTGAGTTCAAATTTCATGGATAGGTACTTCGGGATGTTCCGGGTCTGATGGTTATGTCTGTTTAATGGTTGAGATGTAAATGAGGGTCGATCGGGGCCATCGGATAGGTATTGGGTAAGTTTAACGGTGGATCTAAGGGCCCTTGGGCTGAAATTTGGGTTTTTTGGGTTTTTGGGTGTTTTGGAGACGTCGAAAGGGTCTGATTGAGTGTTTGGGGTGAATTGAAAGTTTAGGTAGCGGACTGAGCAAAAATCGAGTGCTGACATATGCATAATTACCACTGCAAAGTTTTTTATGTATTTGTTATTAATTAATTAATCAATGGACACGGTGCTATACCACTAGCAATCACAAAACCTTCTTGAATTGTGTTAACATGTGATAAAAATTGAATGGGACCATCCAGATTTAACGTGGAGTACACACTAAAAACACAACTTGACAACCTAAATGAAACTTTTGTTCTAATATGATAAGTATTTTGTTCCGTATACACAATTGCTTTAAATGTGTAAAGATATCTATTTTTCCCATGTTTAAGTTTTCGCTCATGGTTATGGACAGCTTGAAAGGGTAGTTGAATTGAGGGGTAATAAATTGCTTGCATCTTTCTAACTCCATTCCATTTCTATAAAACAAATCTGTAGATTGCAAACCATTACAACTATCAAACAAACTAGTTAACTAAAGTTTTCTAAGTAGATCACACGCCCTTCGCCTTGATTATCTTCCTTCCAAGTTATAATATTGTTGATATTGGGTCTGTAGTAAATCTTTGCTTTAATTTTATTGGGTAGATTATAGACTTTCTTTTTCAATTTCTCTACATCCATCTTTTGTTCTTCCTTAGTCAATCTAGAGTTTCCTTGTAGATGTGGTAGTACACACCCTTTGTGACGTCTCATTATGTCAGATGATGATAGGTAACAAAGATAAATAAGGTATAATGAAGATAAATAGCTTGATAAGATAATATCTTGGACATTTTATTGATAATATATAGTTTCAAAACAAGTTATAATCTTTATATTCGAGTTTCAAAATTACCTTAACCTTTGTTTCTCTAAAAAAAACTTGGAATTTATTGACAATTTTAGTTTCTTTTTTAAAGCTTGTTTGTTCTCCTGTCATTATCATGTAATTTAATCAGTTACTAACTGTTGTTGCCAAGGATGGGCCGAGGAAAGCAAGGTAACTTTGCTTCCTTTGCCGAGGGTTGACATATCCGAGGGCTGATGTGTCCAACCTGAGAGTAAGAAAGCACATCAGAGGCCCCAGATGTTATCCTAGGGGCAGAGTCTCCGACGATCAAGTTAGTCGAGTGCATAACAGAGGTCGGACGAGGTTTGAGGTGAGAGCTCAGACAAGGTAACTCGGGAGCAGAAAATCTAGAGAGCAGCAATTGGCGAGATGCCAAGATGATTTGCCTAAAGGGGAAGACCCCCATTTATACTTGACCATGGCTGGAGTTAGTTAGCAGCGGACAGCCCAGATTGCATCCGGGGCGATGCCATGTGGCGCCATTCTAGGCCCTGCCACATGCGCCTGCATCACTAACTTAATGTTATATTTTTTACATTACTAAAGCTACTAGAAAATTGAAGAGGAAAAGAGAAAAGCTTATATATTGTTATCCAAATTTCAAGAATTTTCATATTTGTTATGCTTTTAATATTTTTATTGCTTATTTTATTTTTAGGAACGGTAAGAACTAAGAACCATTTTTTCTAAGAGCACAAAGAACAATATACGATAATTTAATTGACAATCTTTTCTATTTTGTTTTGTAGAAACTTAAACAAAAAAAACTACTTGTACTACAAAATAAATGTTTGCTTTTTTTTGTTCTTTGTCATTTTCCATAACCTAGGAGACTAGGCTTTACTACCACGTAGAATCCCTATGCCTTGACAAATTCATGTATCTTGTAGAAAAGAGTGAACATGGGCTGGATTGTTGTCATTTTTATTTATTTATACATTGTTTATTGTTTACATTTATCCACTCTTATTGAGCCCGATGAACTGTTCTTCCATTTTCCCTTCATCTCTTTTCTCTTCTCTATCTCTTTCTTTCTCATTGTTGAAACCTCTTTTTCTTGCACAATCTACACAAAATCCTTTTTACCATAATTGTTTCTTGGCTAACAACTTGGAATCAGAGCCAAGTTTTGTACAGAATTCTTTTTCTCAAGTGGTCTTAGTCCATTGGAGGGATGTATCAATTACTTCTTGCAACTTGGTTAAGTGGTTTTTGGAGAGTTTTGTTAATGTTGCCCAAGTGGTTGACCATTGACTTGGGGAAGATCCCAAAGCGAAGGAACCAGAGAAATGAGTGTTAGACAGTCTTGTATGCCCTTAGCTTCAATCGGATTTGATGTACTTTTGTTATTTAGTGAAAATAAATTAAAGTGCATGTTTGATTCATGTTGTTTGGTATAATTCTGTGTAAGACCCTAAAACTGGACACTTATAAAAACTTGTGTTAGTTTTAAATGTTCACAGCCATTGGATAAGTCTGGGGAGATTTATCCTGCCAAGGCTGATACTGATGTGCCACCAAGTGTTGGGATGACTTATTTCGGCCAACAGGGTAAGACCCAAGGCACATTTAGTATGGGATTGCTTGAACCCTTGAACCAGACCAGATTTCCAGTATTGCCCTAGACCTTGGAGATAGATGGGCAAAACTGGAAAGTTACACCTGGCCCCTAGACTCGATTATGACACATCACTAGGTGTCGGATCGGACTGCCTTTGATGTGTCAATCAGTGAGATCCTTAGTGGGGGTCAAAACCTGGACATGTTGGGGCAGTCTGAGAATTCATCTGAGTGAGTGGTCATAGTGACAGGATCAGCCCCTTTGTCGGACAATGGTAATGATCGGGACTGCACTCTCTCTGATGGAAACCAAACTACCGGTAGTTGATTTCAATCGTTGGAATTTTGTTTTGCAAAATTAATATATATACATGTATATGTACAGTTTCAAAAGATTTGCAAAAGGTTTTAATTCCCAGGATCCATGTGAATAGAGAGTGCGGCACTGTTCCTTGCAGTCGAGGGAGAGGTATTCTCTTATCGGGCAGTGCTTGATCATTAAGGGCTGAGAGGTTAAGTGTAAAACCATTTAGGATAATACCTAATGGGCTAATCTTGCACCTGCCCACAGTCCCTGGGTTTTTATAAGATGGCTTGGCCCAGGGACCACTTAATGTAAGTGTTGGGCCCATAGGGTCCATGTGATGGGCTCAAGGGGGTCACTGAGTCCTTTAGTGAATTCGGCTGGGCCTTGTAACAAAGGCTGGGCCGAACCCATGTGGCTGGTGTGTAGATCAATGCTTGGGTCCCACGCCATACAAAGAAGCCCAACTGGGCAATAGATTGGAAACTGGCTAAACACTGAACACTTAATGAGCCAAAAGCCCATTTCGAACTGGGCTGATATAAACACCAGTTCATGGGGCGAATCTGAGATTAATGTTAGTAAAAGGATTGGGTCTTTAACCTTATCCACTCTAAGAGACCAAATTCAAATTAGATTTGAATCTGGTAACCTCCTGATAAGATCAGGAGTTAACTAACTTAATCTGCAGATAGGATTAAGATTAACCCCTATCCAAATACTGATTTGGATTGGGATAACTCCCAAAATATTGGGAGGTTTCTTAATCAAGAAGAAAGAGGAGAAAAACCTAGCAGAAATATCAAATTTCGAACTAGGGGTTTGAGTAAGCAAGAAACACATCCTGCAATCTGAGATTTGATCTCTGACAGACTCTAGAGAGAAGAGACAGTTCTGCCCTCTTCGTCCTTGCACTTCTCCTCCTTCAGCCGCCGCCACTCCCTGTTGGAAGATTGGATCTTTGCAGCAACAGGAAGTCAAGAAAGCAGTTCTTGACAATAGTCTTGCAAGAAAGACAATAGGATTCGGTGTTCAAGGTTTCCAGAGGGTTCTTGTGAAGAATCTAGTGTGTAGGACGCACCCTGCTGGTTCCGTTCCATCCACAGCTGGAGCGGATCTTGGTTTCTTCTTTGGGCGTGAACACCAACTTTGGGAGATATTATTTCTCCGGATCAGGTATAATCCTTCCTGTTTCCTTTTGGTTCAGATCTGGTTTGTTTATGGTTCAAGTAGGATCCTTGAATAAAGTATTCTAAATTTAGGAAATATGATTCTCAGTTGTTAGAAGGTAGGAAATTTTTTTTAAATTCGCCCCCCATTCCGCACCCTTCTTGGCATCCATTAGATGGATCCTACCATTCTTTCCGTGGTATCAGAGCCAGGTTCAAATCTTGAACCAAAAGAAAATCAGATCTAACCCTGCGCAGATGAACAGAAAATGTTCTGCCAAGATCTGCGCAGATTGCTTTCTTTTTTTTTTTCAAGAAATGGTTTCTTGTTAAGGGCGTTTGATCTGAAATTAATTCTGTTAAATCCAAAAATTTATTTAGAATTGTTTTTTATTTATTTTTTATTTAATGGACTGTTTGAACCTGGAGATCGCGGTGCAGATTTGGCGCAGATAGTCTGCGCACCCTTTTTTCTTCCTTTTATTATTATTCGGTTTGTAAATATTTTTTTTTCTAGATTGAATGTATAGGATTTGATCAAGAATGTAATTAATTAATAGAAATAGGATTTCTGTTTTTTATTTATTTTCTTGATTAAAGAAGAATGAAGAAGATGGCGGCGCTAGAGATTCGCAGATGGAGAAATTGCCTACTGCGATTTACAATTTATGAAACTGTAACTTTTGTGTTTAACCTCTATTTTGCAGGTGGTACGAACAATCCATATTTTGATTTGTGATTGTCTAAAATAAAAAATTATTAATTTCAGATCTCTCATGAATTAATTCTTGAATTGAAAATCAGTTTTTGGACCATTTCGGACTAGATTGGACCAAAACTGTTTGGACCGAATCTAAGATTCGAAAGGGGCTGTTTTCTAGTCCATATTTCTCACACTGGTTATTCCAAATCTGATGTTCCATTACAGGGACTAATCCGGCCCACCTATAAAGCCCAGTTTTAAAGGGTTAAAACTGCAAAAGCCCATTATTGTGAGAAAAGCTGTATGGGCCGAACTGCTAACTGCTATTCAGCCCATACACCTAGTAGACATTAATTGTTAATGCTTTAGGTTTTTTAAATGGGCCATTCGATGGGCTTTACAGTAGTTAATTGATTGGATCAATTCCTCCTTTACATATGATGTTTGGATGCATGATGTGCTGCGACCATGGGCCATAAGCACTTGGCCCATGTTAACTCGTTAGTGGCTCTTGTACATACCATGGATGAGTGCACATCATTGCCATGGTGTCCCTTAAGGTCATTGGATGACCCCTCTCTACTTGGTGGGCCCCACAACCCTGAAAAGGGATGCGTATGGAACCCCTAGCCAATTGAGGCTCACTAGAAATCTGGCTTTATGAAAATCAATGGGAGCCACTTTGGTTTGACCTAAATTAGAACTAGGGCATAATTTTGTTCCCTCCAAGCAAATATGAGTGCGTGTGATAGGGAGATCTATTTGATGGACTCTCTAAAGGCCTTCCGTCATTAGCACAATGGTGGGTCCATCAGTAATGAAGAAACGCACCATAAAATTGGGCTATCCATTTGCTGTTGGATTTGTTAGAGTGTTTCATTAGATGATAGGGGCGTCATAGACCGATGTGGGAGGGGCTTCACTAGAAAATGGGAACTCTCTCACGGTACCTTGGCGTAACCTGAATATGATGGGTGTGCACTCACTGGACAAAAAGGTTTACCTGAAAATGGCTCTGAACCTTGTCTGATAGAGGCCAAAGGGAAACTCATCTGATGAGTGGATATGATCCGTCACAGAAAGGTGGTGGGGTTATGCAGCCGAAACAGTTGGCTTCACGCACCCTATGTGATTTCTCACATTTCCAGAGACATTCCGTCATCTCCATCACTAAGAAGGGAGGGAAAATCTCAGAGATGAATAAATGGGAATGGAACATAGATTAAAAGCCATATCTATGTTAGTAACATGAATCAAACTAAGGTTGTGGACTAACGTTTTAGCTGTTTTATCAGAAAATGGCAAACGGTCAATTTGCAAAGCTTCTAGATGATAACAAGCTTAAGGGCCCAAACTATGCCGACTGGTACAGAAATCTTATGCTAGCCCTAACTTCTGAAAAGTTAGATAATGTGGTGAAAAATCCTGCCCCGGAACGTCTGGGTGATAGGGCTTCTGAGGCCCGTAGGAGGGACTACCATGATTGGGAGGATAAGAACTCCCTAGCCCGCTGCTTTGTCATTGCCTCATTAGACAACTCAATATAGAGGCAGTTCGATCAGATCGAACTAGCCAAAGACATATTGGACAGTCTAAGAACAATGTATGAAGAGCAGAACCATTCTACTCAGCAGAAGGTCCTGAAATTGTTCATGACTGCGCAGATGTCCAAGGTGCAGAAAATTCATGACCATTGTCTTCGGATGATGGGATATATTAACGAACTTGAAGCTCTTGGATCCGGGCTAGATCTTGGCACGCAAGTGGATGCCATCCTAAATTCTTTGCCCTCTTCCTTCAATGCGTTCACTATGAAGTACAATATGAATAAGCTGAATGTCAGCGTCCAGGAACTCAGCAATATGTTGCAGAGGGCCGAGGATCTTCTAAAGAAGGATGAGCATGTGGTTATGTTTGCTAAAGCTAACAAATCAGGCAAGAAAAAGAGAAAGGCAAAGAAGCCTCAGAAGAAAGCTGGCAAACCCAAGAAGCAGAAAAGAACAAGGCATCTGATGTCCGTCACTTCTGCAAACAGACCGGCTACTGGAAGATGAACTGTCCTACCTACCTGGAATCTAAGAAAGGTAACATCGAAACTTGTGTCATAGAAACTAATATGTTAGTTACTTCTGTGTCCTGGCGTGTTGACTCTGGGGCTTCAACTCATGTGTGTAACTCACTACAGGGGTTCAAAGTTAGCAGAAGATTGAGTGATGGCGAAGTGACACTTTTCTTGGGAACGACTGCAAGTGTTGCAGCTACGGCGATAGGAACCGTAGAATTAGTTTTTAGAGAAGGAGTCCTTGTACTTAAAGATTGTCTTTATGTACAGAACTTGAGAAGAATTTTAATTTCTTTTTCTAAACTGTGTGCTAATGGATATACTGTTTATTTTAGTAATATGATTACTGTTAAACAGAATAACAAATTCATCGCATGCGGTGAACTGGAGAATGGTCTCTATGTTCTACATCCTTCTCTAGAAACTAACCTAACCGAAACTACGTCGGTTGAAATTCCCAAGAAAAGGAATCATGATACATTTAATCCCACGTGCCTCTAGCATTACCGACTTGGCCATATCGGTATTGACCAAATCACAAGACTGGTAAAGGATGGTCCTTTGGATTTTCTAACCGTAGAAAATCTTCCCACTTGTGAGCCTTGCCTTCAAGGTAAGATGACTAAGCGGCCATTTGACGGTAAGCCTGAAAGATTTAGAGGCACACTTGACCTAATACATACTGATGTATGTGGTCCCCTGAGTGTTAGGACACGGAATCAACACGTGTATTTCATCACCTTTACAGATGATTTTTCACAATATGGTTGCGTGTACCTAATGAGACACAAGTCTGAATCATTTGAAAAGTTCAAAGAGTTCAGACAGGAAGTTGAAAAACAGTTAGGGAGAGAAATTAAGGCCCTTCGATCAGATCGAGGTGGCGAGTATCTCTTTGACGAATTCAGGGACTACTTAAAGGACAATGGGATAGTGTCACAACTAGCTCTTCCTGCTACATCACAACTCAACGGTGTTTTAGAGAGGAGGAATAGGACCTTGTTGGACATGGTCCGGTCACTTCTCGTACGCTCAGAATTACCCACATCCTTTTGGGGATATGCATTAGAGACTGCTATCTATGTGCTGAATCGGGTTCCAACCAAATCAGTTCCGAAGACTCCATATGAACTATGGACCGGAAGGAAACCAAGTCCTGCCCTGCACACGTTAGAAGAACAAGTGTGGACAAGTTGGAATCCAAAATCAGTCGTTGCCTATTTATAGGCTACCCAAAAGATTCAGTGGGTTATCTATTCTATGACCCAAGTGAGCAGAAAGTGTTCTGCAGTCGAAACGCCCAATTCTTAGAATCTGATTACATCATGGACACTCACCGTCAGGAAATAGTTCTTGATGAGGAGAGCTCACGAGTAGTGGGAGATGTCCCACAAGTTCCAAGTAGTGACCAACCTAGAAAGTCCACCCGGGTATCCAGACCACCAGTCCGATATGGTTATGACCAGGATACCTACATGGTGGAAGCCTTGACTAGTGAAGAGGATCCCATGACTTACGCGGAAGCTATGTTAGACATAGATTCCCAGAAGTGGGTGGAGGCCATGAGAGCTGAGATAGACTCGATGGAGACCAGTGGAGTCTGGACTCTAGTAGATCCGCCCTCCGGGGTAAAAGCAATTGATTGCAAATGGATCTACAAGAGGAAGAAGGGCCCCGATGGTAGGATTGAGACCTACAAAGCTCGTTTGGTGGCGAAAGGGTGTACTCAGAAAGAAGGCATCGACTATGAGGAAACCTTTTCGTCCGTGGCCATGCTTAAATCCATTAGGATCCTGCTAGCTATAGCAGCATACCATAACTACGAGATTTGGCAAATGGATGTCAAAACCGCATTCCTGAATGGAGATCTTAGTGAAGATATCTACATGCAGCAGCCGCAAGGCTTTATTGCTGCTGGTAAGGAACACATGGTATGTAAACTCAACAGATCTATATATGGACTTAAGCAGGCTTCTAGGAGTTGGAACATCCATTTTGATTCTACCGTCAAAACGTTTGACTTTGAGCAAAATCCGAATGAGCCCTGTGTTTACAGGAAGTCCAGTGGGGATAAGATTACCTTTTTGGTACTGTACGTGGACGATATCCTACTCATTGGGAATGATGTAGGAATGTTGACTTCGGTCAAGGTATGGCTGTCACAGTAGTTCTCCATGAAAGATCTTGGAGAAGCTTCATACATACTGGGTCTTCGACTCTATAGAGATAGATCGAAGCGGATAATTGAATTATCCCAGACTGCTTACATTGACAAAATTGTCAAAAGGTACAACATGGAAAACTCCAAGAAAGGAAATGTTCCTTTCAGACATGGAGTAACTCTCTCCAAGAAGATGTCTCCCAAGACTTCTGAGGAGATTGAGGGCATGAGAGACGTTCCCTATGCCTCAGTCGTAGGGAGCATCATGTATGCCATGCTGTGCACTCGCCCGGACATAGCTCAGGCGGTAAGTGTGGTAAGAAGATTCTAGGCTAACCCAAGGCAGGAGCATTGGACTGCTATGAAGAACATACTTGAATACCTTCGAAGGACAAAAGAGTTTTATCTGGTATTCGATGGTAGTTCACTACAAGTTCTGGGGTATACCAATGCTGATTTCCAGTCAGATCCAGATGATAGAAAGTCTACGTCTAGGTATGTTTTCACGATAGGATCGTGTGCTGTTTGCTGGAAAAGTTGCAAACAGGGGTCCACTACAGACTCCACAACCGAGGCCGAGTACATTGCTGCAAGTGAAACTACCAAGGAAGCCATGTGGATGAAGAAATTCATACACGAATTGGGAGTGATTCCATCCAACACATCACCCATCCTGTTGTTGTGTGACAATAATGGAGCGATCGCCCAGGCTAAAGAGCCTCGAGCCCACTCAAAGTCAAAGCACATCGAGAGGAAGTACCATGTACTGCAGGATATCGTTGGTAGAGGGGACATCCTAATTCAGAAGGTAGCATCAGCAGATAATGTGGCAGACCCATTGACTAAGCCACTGACACAGAAGGTGTTTGAGAAACACGTGGAAAGTATGGGACTCCGGCTTGTACCAGATTGGACCTAAGTGCAAGTGGGAGCTGTTAGACAGTCTTGTATACCCTTAGCTTCAATCGAATTTGATGTACTTTTTTTATTTAGTGGAAATAAATTAAAGTGCATGTTTGATTCATGTTGTTTGGTATAATTCTGTGTAAGACCCTAAAATTGGACACTTATAAAAACTTGTGTTAGTTTTAAATGTTCACAGCCATTGGATAAGTCTGGGGAGATTTATCTTGCCAAGGCTCATATTGATGTGCCACCAAGTGTTGGGATGGCTTGTTTCGGCCATCAGGGTAAGACCCAAGGCACATGCAGTATGAGATTGCTTGAACCCTTGAACCGGACCAGATTTTCAGTATTGCCCTAGACCTTGGAGACAGATGGGCAAAACTGGAAAGTTACACCTGACCCCTAGACTCGATTATGACACATCACTAGGTGTCGGATCGGGCTGTCTTTGATGTATCAATCAGTGAGATCCTTAGTGGGGGTCAAAACCTGGACATGTTGGGACAGTCTGAGAATTCATCTGAGTGAGTGGTCATAGTGATAGGATCAGCCCCTTTGTCGGACAATGGTAATGATCGGTACTGCACTCTCTCTGATGGAAACCAAACTGCCGACAGTTGATTTCAATCGTTGGAATTTTGTTTTGCAAAATTAATATATATATATATATATATATATATATATATATATATATTAAGGTTTTAATTCCTGGGATCCATGTGAATAGAGAGTGCGACACTGTTCCTTGCAGCCGAGGGAGATGTCTTCTCTTGTCGGGCAGTGCTTGATCATTAAGGGTTGAGAGGTTAAGTGTAAAACCATTTAGGATAATACCTGATGGGCTAATCTTGCACCTGCCCATAGTCCCTGGGATTTTATAAGATGGCTTGGCCCAGGGACCACTTAATGTAAGTGTTGGGCCCATAGGGTCCATGTGATGGGCTCAAGGGGGTCATTGAGTCCTTCAGTGAATTCGGCTGGGCCTTGTAACAAAGGCTGGGCCGAACCCATGTGGCTGGTGTGTAGATCAATGCTTGGGTCCCACGCCATACAAAGAAGCCCAACTGGGCAGTAGATTGGAAACTGGCTAAACACTGAACACTTAATGGGCCAAAAACCCATTTCGAACTGGGCTGATATGATCACCAGTTCATGGGGCGAATCTAAGATTAATGTTAGTAAAAGGATTGGGTCTTTAACCTTATCCACTCTAAGAGACCAAATTCAAATTAGATTTGAATCTGGTAACCTCCTGATAAGATCAGGAGTTAACTAACTTAATCTGCAGATAGGATTAAGATTAACCCCTATCCAAATACTGATTTGGATTGGAATAACTTCCAAAATATTGGAAGGTTTCTTAATCAAGAAGAAAGAGGAGAAAACCTAGCAGAAATATCAAATTTCGAACTAGGGGTTTGAGTAAGCAAGAAACACATCCTGCAATCTGAGATTTGATCTCTGACAGACTCTAGAGAGAAGAGACAGTTCTGCCCTCTTCATCCTTGCACTTCTCCTCCTTCAGCCGCCGCCACTCCCTGTTGGAAGATTGGATCTTTGCAGCAATAGAAAGTCAAGAAAGCAGTTCTTGACAATAGTCTTGCAAGAAAGACAATAGGATTCGGTGTTCAAGGTTTCCAGAGGGTTCTTGTGAAGAATCCAGTGTGTAGGACGCACCTTGCTGGTTCCGTTCCATCTACAGCTGTGTCATCTTCAGCAGGAGCGGATCCTGGTTTCTTCTTTGGGCGTGAACACCAACTTTTGGAGATATTATTTCTCCGGATCAAGTATAATCCTTCCTGTTTCCTTTTGGTTCAGATCTGGTTTGTTTATGGTTCAAGTAGGATCCTTGAATAAAGTATTCTAAATTTAGGGAATATGATTCCCAGTTGGAAGAAGGTAGAAAATTTTTTTGAAATTGGCCCCCCCCATTCCGCACCCTTCTTGGCGTCCATTAGATGGATCCTACCATTCTTTCAATGAGGAGATTTCAGTTTTGGATTAAATGCTTGCTTTGGATTGAAATGATGGAGATTTATGTTCTGTTGTTGATCCTAGAAGGGGTTGATTGCATTAAGCTTTACTTTGGAGGAAGGAGTGATAGAACATTAGTTTGTTCTCTATTTGCTTGTTCTTTTTATCGTGGGAAGGTTTTCGGGAAGACTATACACCGATTGGCTGCATCTGTAATTGTTCTTAGCATTGTATAAATTTCCAACATTTGGATTGAAATATTGGAGATTTATGCTTTGTTGTTGATCCTATAAGGGGTCCATTGCATTAAGTTTTACATTGGAGGAAGGAGTAAGAGATCAACAGTTTGTTCTCTATTTGCTTGTTTTCTCATCATGGGAAGGTTTTCAGGAAGACTATACACCAATTGGCTACATCTGTAATTGTCCTTAGCATTGTACATTGATTATTTACTGAAATTCTCTATGTTGGTAAGTTAACGGAGATGTTTGGAGCAGATTCTAAGATAGGTGGTGACAACTATGTGAGCTCAATAGTTGGTGACCTATTTGCCTCTCAGGTAACCATTACTAGGTTGTAATTAAACAATTACCTATAGTAGTCATTGTTAGACAGTGTATGCCCTTAGCTCCAATCAAATTGATGTATATATACATTTATTGTAAATGAATAAAAGTACATTATTGTTTCATGTTGATATTGGTATATTTTATGAAATTACTCCTTAAACCGAACACTTATGAAACTCATGCTAGTTTAAAATTTTCTTAGTTATTGGATAGACTTGGGGAGTTTATCCTGATAAGGTTGACACTGATGTGCTACCAAAAAAGTTGGGGCAACTTATTTCAACTGCTAGGATTAGGCTCAAAGTACATGCAGTGTGTGTTTGGTTGAAACATTGAACTCGGATCATTTTCTAATTATGCCCTAGACTTTGGAAATTGATGGGCAAAACTAGAAAGTTACACATAACCCCTAGACTTGAATATGGTACTACACTACGTGTTGGATTGGACTATCTTTGATATGCCAATCAATGAGATCCATCAAGTGTTAAAACTTGGGTATGTTGGAATAGTCTGAGAATTCACTTGAGTAGATGATCATAGTGATAGGATCGGTCACTTTGTCCAACAAAGTGAATGATAGAGTTTACACTCTCTCTGATGGAAATCTAAACTGTTGGTAGTGTATTTCAATTGTCTTAGAGATTTGGTTTTGCAAAATATACTTATATGATATATATAATATTTTATGAAAAATATTTGCAAAAGGCTTTAATTCATAGGATCCATCCAAGCAGAGAGTGTGACACTGTACTTTGTAGCCAGGGGATAAGTCCTTCCCTATCGAGCAATGCTTGATCATTATGGGCCAAGAGGTTAATTGTAAAAGACCATTATAGGGCTGATTATTTGATGAGATTTATCTTTCTTAAGTCCATTATCCTTGGATCTTCATAGGATGGTTGGATTGAATGATAATTTAAGTGTAAATGTTGGGCCCATATTGAGCCCATGGTGATGTGCTCAAGGGTTTCACTACGTTTAGTAGTGAAATCAGTGAAGCATTTTCATAGAGGTTGGGTCAAACACATGTAGACTTATTTGAGGTTATTGTGGGGTCTCATGCCATACCAATCAAGCCTAAGTTGATTATGAAACACCATTGGGTCATGAGCCTTATAGCTGATGGACCTAAAGCCCATAATTAATATGATTAATTAAGTTGTCACATGACAACTTGGGGCAAATCTAGGTTTGGATCTAAGTATGGAGCACCTAATCTTATAAGAAGATAAGGTATATTTCTAATTAGAGTCTAAATCTGATTTAGATCTGTATTATCTCCTAATTAGATTATGAGATAGCTCCATAAGAGATTATAAAAGATGAAGGGGCGAACTAGTCCAAGACAACATATTTTCGTAGTTTCTGGTTCTCTCTACACCCTTTTATCTCCTAGTTTTCCCAATTCGACTTCAGCTATCTGGGACCGATATAGATTAGTTTTTCCTCTAATTTTTACAAGAAAAATTCAGGGGATATTAGGCTCATCATCCTCAGTTTGATTCAAGCAATTAGATCTCAATTTTGCTAAAAATTGTGTTGTTGAATCAACTTCACCTATACACTGTGTCATCTTCAATAGAGGTTGGTTTTATGATTGATTTGGGCGTGAACTTTCACCTTGGGATCTGCGTTTGTGGTATCCGTGTTAAGCACAAATCTCCTCTTTGTTTGGTTTCAAATCTAGTCCTGTAAGACCGATTCAGAAAAATGCATTTTTTTTTCAAAATATAGAAAATTTGATTCTTAGAATAATTAGGAAAATTTTAAAATTTCATGCAGCCATTTAGCATGGCTCGACCATCCTTATGATGATGGATCATTTCCTTTCTAACAATTACAAGATATAAAGATTCGCATTTGAAAAAAAGCCAAATTTCTGAGGCCCTAAACATGCTAAGTGGGTCTAGGGAGATATGATAGTAATTTCATGGCTAATTAATTTTGTGCAACCTGAAATCAGCCAGAATTTTCTAGGGATGAAGACTTCAAAAGAGATCTGGGATAATGCTTATGATACATACTCTTAGGCTACCAACACTAACATCTATTAATTTTGCAATTTCGCAGATTCCCATTCATTTGTTTCCTTTTTTTTTTTCTGTTATTAAGTGAAGGCGTCTCTGACACCTTCATTTGCATCTGATTCAAGACTATAAGGTAGAGATTCAGACTGCAATGCTGTTGAATGGATAGATTGCTAATCAGGTTGATTTTTATTTTATTTTATTCTTTTTATTTTTTTTTCCAGCTAATCGGGTTGCCTAATTTTCTTTATCAGGTTGCTAAGGTGAATAGGTCTGGGTTCATGACAGGTGCAATTTAGGTGCTATATGTTTTGGATAGATATAGGTTCATGGACATGTCTGATTTTTGGGATTGGGATGCATAGATATGGTGTTTTGGGTTTGAAACTGGTATGAAACAGGTATGAGTATGTTTTTATTGGAGAACATGGGCTGGGTTTAATATATGCATGGTGTTTTGAGTTCATGACAGTAGCATTGGCTGGGTCATGGTGTTTTTTGTTCATGGGAGGACATGGGCTAGGATCGATTTATATAAAATATTAATTAATATTAATATATGTGTAGACAAACTCCTAGACACTTGTGCTTTACATTTAAATTTTATTGCAAGCAACCAAACGTATGCCAAAATACAGGGTTGTTAACCAAACGATTTGAATAAGTGGTCTTGTAATCTGGTTCCCATTTGCATTCACTTAAACCGCTACACAATTGAAATGTAACGTACATAGTTTTATTTGCACCCCTTCCAAACGAAGCCTTAATAGATAAATAGTTTAATTCATAGCATTAATCTTTTGATCGCCAGTCGGGTCCTTATATCTGATCTAATGCGACGACAAATGGGTTCACTTTCATTCCTTGGTAGACCTATTCATGATCGGGCTTGGGTTTAATTTTTGTCAAAATTTGAATGAACCTGACAAAAAGACTAAGCCTAAAACAGTATAAATTACAAAATATTAATGGACCAAAAAATCGAAACCTGGCCCGTGAACAGGTCCATCACATATAAAGAGGAGGAAATTGCTAAAACAATTAGTTCAGCAAAATGTAGAGACAAGCCAACTCCCAAAAGCTAACTGATTGCATAGATTTGGCTCATCACCCTCAGTCTCACCCCAAGACACTAAGACCAACATATTTCCTTTTGACAGTCATCGCCTGATATAACGGACTAGAGTATAAGTATTCCACTTGTGATTCCTTGAAAGTTGATGGGTCAAATTTTCAACTAGCAAGTATTTGTTACTTTACCTTTTCCTAGTCTGGCCAGGACTCGATCTAGATATCTCAAAACCTGCCTTGCAGTCATTTAAGGGAGCCGGTCTAGTAGTGGTTTAGTGAGCTTTCAGAGACCAGGAACCTTCCAAGTAGGGGTGCAACCGATCCGATCCAATTTGATTGAATTCGGATCACCCCTGTTCAGATCTTTAGATCGGATTGTATAATAGGATCCGATTAAAAATCAGATTAGATTTGGACCATTCTTTTATCCGATCCAAAAAGATTCGACCGATATATTATATATATATATGATACATATATGTTATTTATTTATTTATCTAAAAATATTTTTTTTATATTATATTTTTATAAATTTGTTATATTATTTATTTTTTATAAAAAACATGTACATATGTGATGAAAATAATTAAAAAATACTTATATTTTTTTTGTTTTTACTTATTTAAAATAGTATATTATTATTTTTCTTATAATAAATTATTAAATTTTAAAGAAATCAAGTTGAATCGGATAAAATCCAAAGATTTGATTTGCCGATAGGATTCAAATTCAAATAAAGTTCTATATGATCCAATCGAATCGAATTCAAGGTTTAAAATTTCATCATGTATCAGCCGATATATATTGGTTTTTCAATTTACCGGCACGAGAGATGGTCCTAAATCGAAGGTATCATCTTTTTTCACCACGCCGAAACAGTATTGAGTTTGTATGTGTTGGTATTGGCCCGTTTGATACGCGATGAATTCACTGTTGTGGAAATATGAATAAAATAGCCTTCGAAAGAGGGCTTCTAAACCCATTTCAGAAGCCCTCTTTCTTCCCCAAACCCTCCAGAAACTTTCTTCACATTCCTAGAGACTCAAATCTAGAAAAAATCCATCAAAACACCTACAAAATTGAAAGATTCAGCAAGTTTTTCAAGGTTGTTTAAAAAGTAGCGAAAATATGTATGTTTTTTCAAAATCCTTTACATTTTCAACCAATATCTTTCTATTTTTTTAGTTTGGATACTTAAAAACATATTTATATATGTTGATCTGCTATTCTTGTGCAAAAAACCATACTTATTTTGCTGTTATATGTAAATCTTTGTGAATATTTGAAGAAATTTCAGAATAATAAAGAATCTGAAAAAAAATGAAATTTTTAGGTTTTTCTTGTGATCTACCTCTAGAAATTGATTATGTTGTAGACCTATGGATGATCTACTTTGCCCATAGGTCAATTGAATTTTTTTTAAATAATTTATTTTTCTTAAATTTTGGATAAAAATATATATTTAATTTCTTTAATTTTATGTGATCTAACCCTATAGGTTGAGTATGTTGTAGATCTATGGATGATCTACCATGTACATAGATCAATTGAATTTTTTCTAAATAATTGGTTTTTTATTTTTTAAATTTTTTTGGAATAACATATATATATATATGTATGTATGCATGTATATGTATATAATTTCTTTAATTTTACGTGATCTAACCCTATAGGATGAGTATGTTGTAGATCTATTGATGATCTACCATGTCCATAGATCAATTGAATTTTTTTCTAAATAATTGGTTTTTTATATATATGTTTTTTAATTTTTGGAATAAAAAAAAACTATTTATAATTTCTTTAATTTTATGTAATTTAACCCTATAGGCTGAGTATGTTGTAGAGTTATGGATGATCTACCATGTCCATAGATCAAATCCATTCAATTTTTCTGTTACATATTTACTTTTCTTAATTTTAATTTTAATTTTAGAATAAAACATGAAAACTAATTATTTGAATAAAAATAAATAATTATTTAGTTTTTAGAAAATTAGAATGAAACATGCAAAATAACTACTTGATCTATTATGTCCATAAATCCATTCAAATTTTCTGTTACGTATTTACTTTTCCTAATTTTTAGAATAAAACATGAAAAATAATTATTTAGTTTTTAGAAAATTAGAATGAAACATGCAAAATAATTACTTGATCTATTATGTC
Source organism: Nelumbo lutea (assembly GCF_056320005.1). Classification (NCBI taxonomy): domain Eukaryota; kingdom Viridiplantae; phylum Streptophyta; class Magnoliopsida; order Proteales; family Nelumbonaceae; genus Nelumbo; species Nelumbo lutea. The sequence goes on along the minus strand of NC_142684.1, from coordinate 84,914,782 downwards.
CATAAATCCATTCAATTTTTCTGTTACATATTTACTTTTTCTAATTTTAATCTAATTTTTAGAATAAAACAAAGCAAAATAATTATTTGAATAAAAATAAATAATTATTCAGTTTTTAAACAATTATAACGAAACATGCAAAATAATTACTTGATCAATTATGTCCATAAATCCATTCAATTTTTCTGTTACATATTTATTTTCTTAATTTTAATTTATTTTTATAATAAAACATCCAAAATAATTATTTGAATAAAAATAAATAATTATTAAATTTTTAGAAAATTAGAATGAAACATGCAAAATAATTACTTAATCTATTATGTCCATAAATCCATTCAATTTTTCTATTACATATTTACTTTTCTTATTTTTAATTTAGTTTTAGAATAAAGCATTCAAAATAATTATTTGAATAAAAATAAATAATTATTCAGTCTTTAGAAAATTAGAATGAAACATGCGAATTAACTATTTGATCTATTTTGTCCATAAATCCATTCAATTTTGCTATCACATATTTACTTTTATTAATTTTAATTTAATTTTTAGAATAAAACAAGCAAACACATTGGAACTGAATTAAGTACTTTATTAGATAGTATGTTTTTATCCTCATATATTGATTATAATATGTTTTTTCCATAAAACCCACTAAAACATGTTTTTATGCATAAATAGCCCATTTATGTCTTATATTTAGTGATATTGATGTTTATTTATGATTTATTGGAATATTTATAGTATTTTCATGCATATCTTAATTTTTCATTCGTATCCATGCGTATCCAAGACGTATCATGATACATCTCTTAAATTTGTCTTTTCGATACGCATAGCGTTTCTGATACTTTAAACCTTAATCGAATTGAATCCAACATGAACAGTGTCAAATTAATTCAAATATGATCCAATCCGTTTGCATCCCTACTTCCTAAGTGGCAATTTGGTAATGGTGATCGGTGGGCTGATTGCATTTCTAATTGAACCAAGCAAAGATAACCAACAAGACATGATATTTTACCATCTCCACAGAGTTGATAGAGTCCACCCAGGCAAACCAGAATGAACAGATAATTGAATACATCGTTAGTATAACCAACCATTAAATCGCAGTTATATACCATTAATGCAAACCATGGAGTGATTAATCTGCCAATATTGTTCATAATCAGTTGGTCAAGTTTCACTCCATTTTTGTATGGAGATTTTAACTCTAACAAACGTGTATTCCATTCATCTTTCTTTTTGAAGCTCTCTTTGACCCCCAGCCCAAAGTGGCGAAACCCAAACTCGTTAGCACCTACCAAACAAGTGCAATCAACAAACATTGAAGTTGCAGATGAAAGGCCAACTCAAGAGACCATTATATTATCCATGAGCCAATTCAAATCATGAAGAGAATGACCCTTAACGAGTTACTAATACTTTAGCCCACCTTCTGGTCAAATAAGCGACAAACCTTCTAAGGCCCATCTTTTTCTAACAATCAAAGCTTATTAATACAACATATCCCGGTTATATAAAATGGTATATAAGAAGAAACAAATAAATAAATCTCATCTTCTAAATGCCCACCACCTTTCAGCTTGAAAAAATACAACCATATGCTTCTTGATGACATATTAGGAGGTATCTTAAGCTCGAGGAGTTCCCGTACCCAGTGGAACAAACATGGCATACTGACAGGTTGATCATTCCTTCCACATATCTGCAAACTCATCGGGCTCCAGTGGATTTGACAGCTCATGCATCTTCCTCCATGTCTTAGCTTTAATCTTCTTTGCATACTTGCCAGCCTTTTTCTCTTCTCTAATGCACAAATCTGAGTATCATATATTGGAAACATAAGAATTTGTGAATCAATTAGGGCTCCCAAACAGGGACCCTCAAGGATTCAAGAGGACCCTTCGGGTCAAAAGAGAAGGTGGGGGGAGGGATTTTCATCCATAGAGATAGTTTAACCTGGCTTGGAGATACGTAAAATGGGTTCAAGTATAGTGTTGGACCTCCAAAGCTGCCACCAAATATCTTGATTGAATTTAAACAGAACCTTGGGCCAACCTATCCACAACCAATTCCCAAGTCAAATATCTACTTTTTTTGCACCACGGATGCTGGATATCTTAAAATTGAAACTTATAATGAAAAACCTCAACAAGTGTCATTTTATCCAGATCGTCCCGATCCACTTTATCCATTTCAGTAGGAACAGAAATCTGTCAAAGAGAGAATATCATCATGACTAGCTTTTTGAACAGGAGAAAATTAAAAAGAAAAAAAAAAAAACAAAACAAAATAACAGCAAATGATGTGCAAAACAAGGTAAAGAATTGAAGGGAAATGTTGTTAGGGAATACTTAATTATGTAGTATGATGCAAGGTTCAAAGTATCAACACGTATCGGCTCATATCGACTAATATATATCGTTTCAGGACCCCTCCAATATGCCCCTACAATGGGTGTATTGGGGGTCTGACCGGTTCAGGGAGTAGAGGAGACTTAAACTGGCCTCCCTGAACCGGTTGCGAAAAAAAAGGCCTAAAAAACTGTATTGATTTGCTCGATATGCCGGGTGTATCGGCCGTATTAATATTTTGAACCTTGGTATGATGACAATACTCTAATATAATATTTAAGTATACTATTATGTGAGAATAGAATAGTATAGACCATCCAATCAATCACCTAGTATGGAGATATACACAAAATTCAACCAAATGAACTCATTACATTATAGCTTCTTTGTGGTCATCTGCTCATCCCCTCATAAACATCCAAAAAAATATGGGATATCTAAACGCTTTTTCTTGGACTAAGTGGCCAACTAGCTGCTAGCCACTCATTGATAGCCCAATACAAATGTCAAAACATACACCATCCATTCATTATTTGTCAGAATCCCAAAATCTCATACCTCTTATAGGTTTCTAATTGGCTCAGTTGGATGAACACAACATGCATAATTATTGGCAGGGTTCCACAAATTAATTTTTCAAGTTAAAGGGCAACTGTGCATGTTTTTAAGCAGATAAGGCAATTCTATCAGGTTAACTTTTTTTATGATTAATAGTAAATTTTATTAATTCAAAAACTGATTTAGAGTTGTAAATTCATACAACCCTGGAAGAAGTGCGAGCTGTTGCCCCTCCTTGAATCTTACAAGTAAACTAGGAAAGAAATAAAAGAATCATAGCTAAGCCCAAAACAATTCTTTCCTATTTACCCCTTTCTTGGTTAACACATCGGATAAAGTATTTGCTTATCTCCCCACCCACTGTAAAGATACCAACATATTCTTTGTCAACCAGCCCACCACCACTTTGGAATCTCCTTCAATTATTAGATGTTGTACCCTCAATTGGTTTGCAAATTGCACCCCTTGTACAACAATTAATATCTCTACCCTAATAGAGTCCCCAACTCCTAAATGACTCGAGTAGAGCAACAGAATCTCTTCCTTCTCATTTCTCAAGACACCCCCAATTCCAGATAATCCAGGATTACACATGCTACTTCCATCACATTTCAGCTACAATGAGCCTTTAGATGGAAGAGAGCAACTTGTAATTGACTTGTCCTTTAAGGATGAACAACTCAAAATTGCTAACTAGTTTCTCCAAAGTTCATTAAAAGATAATTGATGAAAGATTTCCAAAGTCTTCAATCAAAATATTGCCCTATGCAATACATAGTCTTTCAATTCCTAACTGCTCTTTTCCTTTTCTTGAAAGATTCTAGCATTCCTTTCTTCCCAAAGAGTCCAAATCATGGTAGCACGAGAACATCTCCACATAATTTTTCCTCTTTTTGTAGGCCAAGAGAAAGTAGAATGGTTAAAGATCTTGCAAACTTTTGTCGGTAGACTCCAACTACTCCTAAACAATGAAAGTAGACAAATCCAAAGGTCTACAAAAGAATGACAAGATATTAGTAGATGGTAACAATCCTCCCCATGAGATCTATAAAAAGTATACCAATTGGGAGAAATACAGAGGAAAGGTCTTCTCTTTTGTGAGTTATCTAGAATGTTTATTTTTCCATAGAATACTTCCCAATAAAACGCCATAATCTTTGGGGGAACTGGCCTATACCAAATTTCCTTTAACGGAAATGGTTGTTGAGTAGAATGTTGAGAGATGGACTTGAAGTAAGAAGCACAAATAAAGGTTCCTTGGGGTCTAGGAGTCCACACCCTTTTATTTGGTTTGAAGGGATCCAAGCAAGCCTAATTAAGGCAACATAGCAAATCAAAAAGAGATTCAATTTCATCATCCATTAGTCCCCTACAAAACCCAAAATCCCAATTAGGAGCCAAGGTGTTCTCAATGGTGAGACAAATTTTGAGACCATCTTTTTTTTATACAAAAAAAAGCATGAAATAGCAAAGGGAAAAGGTCCTTTAGAGGGGTGTCTTCTACCCAAATGTCCTCCCAAAAGCAAACAACATTGCCAAAACAAACTTCATACCTAATAAAATTGAGAAATTGAGGAAGGGTGTTGTGAATGGCCTTCCAAGGTGCTGCCAAGTTAGTTTGCCTTAATACACCAACATCCCATCCATTCTCTAATCTCCCATGAATGTTTCCCACCACCTCATGCTACAAATTCTCACTTTCCAATGGCCATCGCTACAACCATTTCCCTAGTAGAGTTTTATTTTTTTCAATCACCCTCCCAAGTCCCAAACCCCTTTCTTCTTTACTTCTGCAAATAATTTCTCAATTAACCAAATGATCCCTTTTTTCTTGTCCCGACTCCCACAAGAAGTCTTTCATCAACTTCTCCAACTTCTTAGCTTCTCTAGCTGGTATCCTAAAGATAAACAAAATGTAAGTAGGTTCCTAACTTCTAACAGGTTAACTTTCAAGTTCTAACTTGTGCAAAACCATCAATATGATTTTCTAATCATAGCACACCCATGAGATGTCACATGTTGAACACTTTGGAATGGTTCAAAGGCAAAGACATGTATAATATGTGGTAAAAGCAAGACCAAACTTCACATTGCTCAAATCCATGGTGTATTTGTGCTAAAATGTATGCAACAACTTAAATTGGATCAGCTGAGTTACACAAAGAAATGGTTAAAAACAAGGACCAAAACAAAACTTCCAACAACAAATGTAAACCATACCTGCTAATTGTAGAACCATATGTGATTATCATCAATTGAGAAAACAAAAACATGGTCATAGAAAGGTTTAGATTTCCTGTGATCCATTAATTTGAAGTTCCAAATATCTGGAAGTGGGTAAAACGAAAAAATGTCACATTTTTAGATAAAAAAAATTAAATTGTACCTAAATATTAAATAGTGTCACCAAACTGGATTAACTATAAAAAGGTCAGAATCAACCATATGAAAGCATAATTCCTTCAATGAGGTAAATTAAACTACCTACAAAAAAGAGCATCCACCAATAGCATTCATGACACACATACAAGGATTGAACCAATAACTTGGTTAGTCTCTTGTGGTGGTTCATGAACACTAGTGGTTCTTAACTCAAAAGCCCACAATTAATTATCGCGGCTCTCAGTTAAGTGTTATCCTTTATCCCCTATTCCTCTTATCAGTACCCTACGTAAGTGATTTGCTACCATACATATTGATGTTTACACATCCATCATGTCAAAATTGGCATTTTCTGTAAGTGAGATCAGCAAACTAATGTAACTTCAGACGGATTGGAGAAAATGTGCTCAGCAAATACAAATAAAAGGTGATTTTGGGTTAAAACACTAGTGAACAATAACACTGGGTAAAAGACTAAATGATACGGTGATTTAACAAAGAACCAGTGAGCCTTCAGAGCACTATATATAGAGGGAGAGGTTCATACATTATATGGGTGTGCCTTAGAAACTTAGAGAAGGCCTAAAGGTATCAAGTACAAGATGGGAGATGGGTTGAGAGTCAAAAAGGACCTTTATTTATATATTTATTTATGATCAGTTGGAGAGGACCATATTTTGACAATTAACCTCTTAAAGAATCATTTCCCGCCCTATTTATGGTTGCCAAGGATAGGGATATTCTGCTGATGAATTGTTATGATCTGATGGTTAGGAGGTTGGAGGAAGTCTTATCCAGAATAAGGTATAATTTCATCATCCATGTTGGGCTGTGTGGAAGGCAAGGAACAGCAGAATTTTGGACAATAAAGAAATTGAGATTGAGGGGGTAATTAGGGGAGTGATGGCTGCAATTCACTTTTGGCTATCAGTGAAAGGGGTTCAGGGATGTCCCTCAATCGGGTTATTTTCTCCCATAAAATATGTTTTGGTTAATGGTGTTGGTAAGGAGACTAAATGTTAGTAAGTATGAAATTTTTTGTATATCCCAAACATTTCCTCTAAAGCTAATACAAGCAACACATTAACTTTTTCAAAAAAAAAAAATCAACTTAAATAAAATAAAATAAAAAGAATCAAATAATCATAAAAAAAGGCTAGCAAAATTACACAAATACTCTTATAACAACCTAATGAACATATCTATATCTAACCACTGCAAAATGTCAATGATGCATTCAGTCAACAAAGTCCTAACGTATAAATTCGATGGTCAGTTCCCAAAATAAATACATATGGGCCCCAAGTTAACCATGGCAATGTGTTTTCAGCTCTCTATCTCTATCATTAATGCATTATAAGCCTATTCTTGTCACCTAAAATGGGGATAGGATTAGGAATGATCATGTTTTAAAACTTTTTTCCTCTCACCCTCCTCATACATAGCCTGAATGAATATCAAAGATGCCCCTTTCCTCCACCCTAAGAAAGTGGATGTGGGTTTAGGGTTTATTTACAACTAGTTTGGACTTTGCCGAGGCATTCCACTCGGAGTCGGACAAATCATGTAACCCCCTTCACCTCTGCTGTTATTTCCCTTTGTCATTTTTTTTTTCTTTCTCTTTTGCATTGGTCTTAGCAGGAGGTTTAGGAAAGGGAAGAAGGCCGACAGATCTGTTGAAACCAGCTCCCGTAGGCTCTCCTTCCTTTCCTGGCCCCACCGTTTCTTTTTTTTTATTATTTTTATTTTTATTTTTTTTATTTGCTTTTTTTCCTGATGTTAATATCTTCTCTGTGATATCGATTGATTGGTATGATTGTTGAGTCATGGGATTAAAATCTCTTGTAGTGTTAAAGTTCTATTATTTCACTTAAGTGTTCATTTGTGTAAGTTCGATTCTTATTTCTTATTTCTTTTTTTTTTTTATGGAAAATCCTCAATTGCTCCAAGCTCTTTTTATTGTATTCAGCTGGATATTTTGAATCTATGGAATGGTAGATACATTTGGATTTCTAGTTGAATTCGATTATGATGACACCTGAATTTGGTTTCACTTGTCTTTCATGCTAATTTACTTTCTTTTTATTTTAGTTTACCTTTGGAGTAAACATGTTGAATTCGATTTCTAGTTTACATTTGGAGTCGCAAGAAGATAAGACCACCGCTGTCAACCTTTTTTTTTTGTTCAAATCAGTTAGCATGTTTTATTTTAGTTTACTTTCTTTTATCATAAACAACATGTTTATCCTTCCTTTAAGCAGAAATCTTAGCAGTTAAATTCACAGCATGTTCTTTTTGTTTTATTTTTGTTATCGAATAATATAGTTAAGGGTTGTCTCAAGTATCGATTGGTTGCTCATGCCTATTATTGGAATTTTATGTGGACCCCACCTATTGGATTCGGGAGGGGATGGATGCCTAACCCCTTCCCCCTCCCGTCTGAGTCTTACCTGGATTGATTAGCAAATGGCTCGGGCTTTGGAATTATTATTAAATTAAAAACATTTTTGAAAACTATTTCAAGAGGCCCCATTACCTCTATTTCATATAATTGATAGGTGGCGAATCTAAATCCAACCCAAAGTGAATCTTTTCCCGATGCTCACACCCACTCAACTATTCACAGTTGAACCTTGGTCGGGTGGTTGATGCATTTATTCCATTAAATTATATCTATTGAAGTCACGATTGAATGACTTCAATAGTAAAATGAAGTCTGCCTTTTTTTTGGCAAAATAAAATGAAATAAAATAAATAGTAAAGTCTGCCAAATGTTGCACATAGGACTATAATAGATTATAAGTAGTGTTTTGAGTCACAACACCTTAGTGGCCGTGCTAGCTTGGTTAAGTTGGTATGATTGGGTTCAACTCACTTATCGTTTAAGGTGTTCAAGGCTATATTTAGCATTCCTTATTTTAAGGATTTATTTTCTTTTTGCTGTTAAAATGCTCATATGAATATTAAAATTTTAGAATTTATATCGGTGCCCCATAGAACGCACCCCACAATACATCCCAACCATGTATTGGGAACATCTCCCAATGATAAGTATGAGAGGTGTTCCCAATACACATTGAGATGTGCATGTGGGGGCACTGATGTGAACTTCAATTTTTAACTATTAATGGAGATAAGTCCTTAAAATAAAGAATGCCAAATAAAGCCTAAGAAGAATTCAGATGGGCACTCTCACAAAGAGTGCCACACATGCACCCCACAAGCACATCCACCCATGCATTTGGAACATATGTCGTATTTGTTAGGGGAGATGTTCCAAATGCATGGGGATGTGCATGTGGCACGTGTGTGGGTCCTGTGGGATGCACTATGTGTGGAGCCCGTTTGAATTCATTTAAGAGGAGAGTAGCTTGTGGTTGTTTTCATGTAGGGTCCATATAGATACAGCCTATAAGTCATGTTTGGTCAAAAATCCATAAAGCCAAATCAGCTATACCAGTCGAAGGATTGTCAGCTTTAGCCTCTTTTGAATGCCTTATCTATAGAGCGCCTTGCTAAGATAATCTGACTTCTCTCACTTCGTATGCAGCTAAGCTGTCTAGTAGACATACGAACTGATGGTGGCTTAATTGATAAGTTAACTGATTTGTCGGAATAGAGACTTAGGCTGCGTTTGGAAATGATGTAAATAGAGTGTAAATCCTGGTTCGGGATAAATTTGTACTCTGGTTCACTTTTGCCTGTGTTTGCTAATATTACATTTATGCATTGACAAATGGCAGGCCAATGCATATTTATATTGATAATAAGATGTAAAAGTATATCAATAAAAAAAAGTAAATTTATATTCAAGTGGGCTTTTGATGAAAAAAAAAATAGGCATATGCTTTATTGGAATTTGTGTTTGCACTCATTACAACTAAAAGCCTATTTGGTAAGAAGATTAATTTGTCAGTACAAAATTTATCCAACTTTGCGATTTATATGAACCGATTTACACTCTACATATTTACATTGGCACTTATTTGCATTATTTCCAAACGCAACCTTGGGATCAAATCCTATTGCCACCGAAGTTGGGGGCTAAGGGAGGGGGATGGACTACCCCATTGTGTGTAGCCCCATGAAGTATATATATATATATATATATATAATAAAAAAAAACTGGCTAGACATAAATAACAGTTTTCAAGGTCTCCAATATGTTAAATATAAGGATTTATGACAAATGGCCATATTGAATGGTTAATTCCCTTTTCAATAATGTCATGGTCAAACCTGGAAAGCTGAAACAATTTCAATCCATGAATATCAACCCTTTGAGTCCAATAAACAATTCTTGTGTGTCAAGTATATCCATACTCTGAACCATGGTTGAATCAGCTTAGCTGGAACTAAAGCTTATTTTCAGTTGAATCATCCTAAACAGATCCTCAATAAATCTCCCATTAAGGAGTGTAATTTGGGCGAGCTCAGGTTAGGATTTTGTCAAATATTGAATGGATGGGGCTTTTCTTTTAAATATATGGATAACTTCTTATTTGGGGTAAAATAAAGTAGGAGGTCAGTTATGTTTTTGAAAGAGAAGTCATCTTGTTGGATAACGTTACTTTGCCCTAAGGCTCAGGCCTGGATTAAGCCTAACGGGAGACCAAATCAGTCCCTACAACGTCCCACAGCATATTCCCATCATGTATTTAGAATATCTCTTAATGATGACATCATCATTCTTAATATTATCATCGGGTGATATTTCTAATATATGACGGAGATGTGAGATGTTCTGGGGGGCTGATTTGAAGTCACCTAAGGATTAGGCCTGGGCCCAAAAAGGCCCAACTTGAAGGCCAACAACCTACGCCCAGCCCATATAAAAGTGTGGGTTGAATCCGTCCAATTTTAGAATGGGTCCGACCAAGGTGTACCCCTACGTGCATCATCCTGCCCAAAAGAGACATCCTGAATTCATATGAAGACTTGCTCTAACTTGAAAAAGACTGCGATGTCATTCTCATTACTTGTCCAAATCAACCATCCAATACTAAAAAAATAAATTGCATTCATCTTGGTAAAGAGGATGTGATTTCATGTGGACCAGGTGATCTATACAACTATGGTTGTAAAGGAGAAAAAGTTCCCATCAAATTTATAACCACTGAGGGCCTTTAGAAGGAAAATGTAGAATCCCTTGCTACGTTCAAAAAAATCTTGTCAAATACACCTGCTCTGTGGAAAAGGCTAACACACACCAGGTTTGATTCGATCATCCAAAAACCAAAAGTCTTAATAGCGCATGCTTTGATAAAATTTGCGGTGCGTTTTGCATTCTATGGTAGAAGACTTTGGATGGTTTGCTCAGTTGTCAAACAAATGACAAATTTTCAAGCCAAATTGGTTGATTTAGTGCGTTTGAAGATGATTGGAAATGCATAGTCAATTGAAAACACCATATTGTGAATTAAGCCAAAAAAGTGTCAATAAGATGTATAGGGAAAATCTGTGATGTGAGAAAGACGTGATATTGGAAGAGCTTTGATCAATTCAAGCACCCATGAACTACGACGAATACCACCTGATTGATCACCTCTTACTTGATTGGATGTAAATTTTGCATAGTCGAACCCTATGCAATAAGAACCACATTGGAGTGTGTAAAATTTGGTAAGTACTCAGCTTATTTTTGAGCCAGAATTCAAATCACTGTTCATTCCAAACACGGTGATAAATTCTTCAAGTCAAACTATGCACAACTGGACTGATGGGTTTCTCTTTTTCTCTATATTTTTTCGTTTCTACGCGTATGGGCCGGGGAGTCCATGAATGATAACTTTGGCAAAGATCCAAGAGCATAAATCTTCTGCTTTACCAAAAAACGAGAAAAAACAAACTTTCATTTTGCAATTGGATTGGTAATTTGCAAAGAGGTAAGGTCTGCTAGAGTTCATCTTCGCTTCATAATGTTGTGTTTGGTACCATTTACCATTATAGGCTCAAACATCTAGAGAGATCATGTCATTTCATGTCAAACCTTGTTTTGTTGGTACTTGTGTTGATTAGGTGTTGAATAAATATTCGGTATATTGATTCTCATCCAATGGTCAAATTAAAAAAAAAAAAAAAACAAATGTTTACTGGTAATTAATTCATTATTACACATCTAGATGCACTTCTAATGGTTCTGCAAGTATGACAAGGAGAAAAGAACATTTACTATGGAGGTAGGGTTTATGATTCAGTGGCATATATTTATGTGATGCACCTTGGTATACTTCTAAACTGTTACATAGGATATTAACTAAAATGGTGTTTGGTTTCATTGCCATTTATTTGAAAAATGATGCCAGTTTAGTGCCACATAGTGACATATGTGTTTCCCTTAAAATATTGTTTGGTTAACTCGTTTATTAAATTAATGTTTGCTTCTATTTGTGTGAGAGCCCTGTGTTAGAGAAAGCTTCTTTTTAATATTTTCACTATTAAGCTTATGTGGTGCCTAATAGCATCTAATGGCACTGTGTGATACATCAAAAAAACATTTTTCAAGATGAATAGAGTACAAAATATTTATTAAATAAATGAAAACAGAACCAAACAGCTACTAAGAGTCAAGTCATTGGATGGTTTCTTCAAATGGGTAGAGCTGATAGAGGAACAGCACCAATGATCTCTGTAGAAATGTTTCACAATTGTTTTAACTCAAAATAGTCTCAACTAAACAAAATATTAGCATTTAGGCTCAATTTGGAAAGAATATAAATACAAATATGTTTAATGCAAATACATACAAAATACAATGTTTTGTACTCTACATATTTATATTTGTACTCCTTCCAAACTTAGCCTTAAACTCGAAACGTGTAGTTGTAGTTTATTGTGGGTAAAGAGTTAATCCATCTAATTTATACCCCTAATTTATTAGAGAGAGCAAAAGGGATTGAAATATTTAAGAGGAAATGAGGGTTTTGGTGGGATTGCAAGAAAGAAAAAAAAACCCTATGAACTTTAGGTTTGGTTGCAGTGTAATTTTATTTGCATTAGTGCAAATAAAAAGAATACACATTCTGATTTAATTTTGTATTGGGTTTTACTTTATTTTCATTTGTACTGCAATCAAACAGTTCAAATTTGTAACTGTTTGATTGTGCATCATGATCGGCAACAGTGCAACAGCCTTAAGAACATCTCCCCATAAATTTAACATACATGTTGTAGCTTTAGTGGGGGAGGTGAGATAATTATAACTTACAAATATTGACTGTTGTAGAGAGAGATCTTATTGGAGAGAGTAAAGATAGCCTTTATTGAAAAGCACTGAGAATAAAGGAGTCTTGACCTACCTCTTCCCTCTCTATATAATGAGGTCCATGTGAGCATTGAGACGAAAGAACTCTAAAAAAAAAAAAAAAACGAAATTGGATAGCCGACTTTGGAGAGTTTTCAGGTTTGGAAGAGGGGCTAATTCTTTTTGTAGCCCATTTTCCCAACTAAAATAGTTGGGTTGATGTTAATGGGTCTTTGGAATCTTTACTACCGCAATTTCAGGCCAACAACCACAGACCAATTCACATTTCTGAGTTCTGACCCAAAGGGGCACTGAGACGGTAAGTCCTCACTACACTTGTTTTTATCAAGGGGCACAGTTCAGATATTCAAAATGGAGATGTCCCACATGCACATCTCAGCGTGCATTGCGAACATCTCCCGAATTTGTGGGAGATGTTTCCAATACATGCTGTGGGGTGTTTGTGGAATTGTGGGACGAAGATGCGATGATATAGTAATAGCAAACATCTGAGTTCTGACCCCACAAATTCCTGATGTTCGGTGTATGATCATACATTTTGACCAGATTTTATTCTCCCCCCGTGCTCATGGTGTAAAGAGTCAATGACTCGAGTATCATGCTTGTATATGACTCTCAATTTCTCAAACGCGTGTATCGTATGATTGAAGTGTTTTTATATGTTGTCACGGGAAATAGTGAATCGAGACCCAGTAGGAAAAAGATATTTTATTTCACGGGGAGAAAAGAAATACAGCGGGAAGGAACGGTCTTTGTCTGCTTGAAAGGTAGGAAAGCTTGAGGGAACGAGATATGAGTCATATAACGCGTCGATGTCTATTTCAGTATTTTGAATTAGTGTCAGAAGAAGAAAGAAGAATCGTTAAGAAGAAGAAACTCGAACATTTTATTATTCGATTCAGAGATTTCTGGGGTTACACGAATCCAGGAAAAGGCCCGAACCTGATTGTTTTCGTTTCGAGGTAAAGCTTTCTTCGAGGGAACTTAAACGTTGTATACTAGCTTCCATCCTATCTGATGGAGATTTCATCTTCTAATCCTTTTACTTTCTTTCTTTCTTTTTTTTTTTTTTGGTTCGTGCAATTGGATCTTCATGGTGTTTTCTGTATTCGGAGTCAAACTTTTAGTTTAAACTTTGTAGTACCGAAATGAATCAAATGATTTCTTTCGCTCCTCAATTTATAGATTTGATATGAGCCCATTAGTTCTGAATTCGGTAAACGTTCTCTTTTTTTTCGGAAAGAAGTGAATTGGAAAGAATATTACTTTTAGAGGAGAAAATTGCTGATGGCTGCTCAAAGAGAATTCAGGAATCCAGAAACTCGAATTTGAAGCAATGAATATATCCAGAAACTCGAATTTGAAGCAATCAATTGCAAAGTTGCGCCAGTTTCTTAGTTCGACTTCGCAACCCCAATTTTACTGGATTTTCATAGCCCTAACTTAGTTCTTGTTTAGTTGAAGCAACATCTCCATTGAGACCTCAGAGCTGGCTTCTCTTCACATGTAAGAATAGAAAAAAGAAAGGACCACTCATCTAGTAAAACAGTTTGCCGCCTTTTAAGGAAAAGTACCCTTCTACCCAGATAAAGCAATGTCTTGATTTGAAAGGTTATATTGCGCATGAGATAGCTTCTGTTTCCTGTGCAAGTCCATATGTGCCTAACGAGACAATTGATGTTTCAAATTTTCAGACGGTGAGGAATGATTAAAAGAATGAAAACCATGATACTCAAATTTGATATTATGTTTGAATTAGGAATGGACACGGTTAAACAAGAAAAAGGTATCTTTTCATTTTTGTAAGGGGAGGAAATCAAAACTCAATTTGAATTCATGCTATTACTCGTAGGTTCTTTTTTTCTTCCTGATAACTTATTCTTTTATCATCATTTTGTGTGATACAATATGGATCCATGATTTGTATGTAAATCAACTTGGCAGCCCACATTGCAGAAAATTGACACCTGATATTGCTACCTGGATATGAGTTGTGGTTGCTTTGGTGGCTCAGTGGTGGAAAGGAAAAGGCATCCTTTTTGTACTCATGGAGATGCAAATGGTATGAGTTTTTATATGCTCAGTCTTCACATTTCCCTAGTCTATGAAAGAAGTTATGTAATGCAAGTGTACTTATCCATAATGTGATAGCCTGTTGTCATTTGACTCCTAATTCAGCTAGAACTTTGATACATTTGTGTCGCACAGATAAACACAAACACAAAAAACATGCATGAACACAGACACACTAGCAATGAGTCTCAAGGACATGTTATCTGACTTTGAGAAGAATATGAAAATTCAATTGGAATATTAATTTTTTGTTTTTTTTTTTTCATTTTGAAGGTCAACCATAACTGTTTGTAAGTTAGCCTGAGTTGATCAAATAAAATGGAAAATCCATGGAATAATTAGCATGTTCTATATGGTGTAATCATGGTGATGGGGTTTATGCATCATGGCTTGTGCAAATGAAACACGTTTATCTCATGATTTAGCATTTCTACACATTGGCCATCTTCAATAATAATGTCTTGTTTCAATAATCCATAACCTGTGTCTACCACTTTGATCCACTTCAATGTGGAAAGATATTATTATGCTATACTGAGATATCTAGAGAACATTGTTCTTTCTTCTTTGTTAGGTCTTAGTATCCAGGAAATGCTCTGCATTTCTTTTAATCATCTTTTTCACAAGGGCCCATTGCTTGGTGCAGTGGTAAAATGTCAGGCTGAGAAGTGAGAACATGGGTTCAAGTTTGACAGCATCCACTTCATGAACGAAGATGCTGAAGCCCCCCGCTCCCATCTGGATAGCTGGGACCAGCATTGGTTGGTCCCCTATCTTTTTCACAGTGTATTATAATTAAAATTGTTAGTCCAGGTAGCAAGCTGAGACCAGCCACACATATTGTAATATAGCTATATTGGTTTAGCATAGACTCCTCCATTACAAGCCTGACCATATTGAATTGTGTCCTCAAGGTTTTCTTTTAAGCCCCTACATTCTAACACAAAGGAGAACCTTTTGGTTAGAAACAAAGCAATCCTAGTAGTACAAATTCCCCAAAACTCTGGGCTAATGATGCTATTCCTGGATAGCTCCTCACCAATTGCTTTTGTAGTCCTAGGTGTCAATTAAGAAATATGTTTAACTTGGAAGCCAGAGTGTAGGTTTGTTTTATGAAGTGTGTTAGATATCATGAGCCATAAATATACCTTTATTGAAACCAATTACCATCTTTGGGGTCTACTTACCCCCAGGCTTGTGTAGCCCTTGTTGTTTGCCTCTTTTACCAAAATAAAAAAATAAAAAAACATCTTTGAGTTGCTTTGACCATATATCCTTTGAATCAATTGAGGAAGATGAGCTGAGTGGGGCCTTTAAAAAAGCTGAATAAATTCAAAAGGTTTAACAAGAGAGAGAATAAACTTGCTGCAGTCGATTCTAAAAATGTCAAGTAGCTAAGATCAAGATCGTTTTGGAGGTGGGAGTGGCTGAAAATTGCGGTTGTTGTTCAGTTTTTTGGAGTGCTTTTTGGGGTTCTTTTTTCTTCTTGGCTTGGGTGGCCTTTTTTTGGTTTGTGGACTGGTGTTGTATTGGGGATTGGATTTGAAGTTTATGGATCTCATTGTTGTTTCCTTTTCTAGGTTTGGGAGAGGTTGGTGGTTTGTGTTTTGGTCAGACGGGTTTGGTCTTTTAGAAGTTCTTGTTATGCTCTTCTCTCGGGTGACTTCTTGTCACTTTCTTGTATTATCTTTTTTCCTTAATAAATTTTATTTTTATGCTTTGACAGAGTTGCCTACATTAATAATCTAAAGCAGAGTTCTGCTCTAAATGTTATTCACAAAACCAACCTTTGTGATGCTCAATTTATTCTTTATTCTATCCTTAGATGCTTTCCTTTTTGTTGATCAAACACCCTTGATCAAGGATGTTACTATTATAAGCTGGAATTCATATGTGATATTCATGGATTTGAGGCCAATGAACATGAATCTCATTTATGTTCTAATGAAGGAGATGCAATTGAAGAGAAATCATGGAGAAAGAAATTTTTCATATTTTGGGAAGAACATGGAAGTGGGGCTCACAGATCCAGTGTCTCCTAACGAGAAGTCTATTAGGAGATGCTAGATGGTTGCAGTGCTAAGTAGTGTTCACAAATTTACTATATTCAATAAAAATGAAGTTACAGTGTATAGTAACTTTGGGCTTACTATTTATAATATTTTCCATAAATTACTATTTATAGTAAAATAGTGCTTTACTTTTCTTTTACTTGTTTCTTTAGGTTAGGTTAGAAAATTATAGAAGTTTCTTGGATATTAGGTTATGGTTTCACAAAATCTTTTCATCATCACTAAATATCTGACTTTATTAAGGAAAGCCTATGTCTAGCCTACCATAGTGTTTTCTAAATCTATCGTTAAGTTTAACTTATTAAAAGATGGAATTAATATGATTTTTTGAAGTTGTGACCTCTCTCTCTATCTCTCTATCTCTCTCCCCCTCTCCCTCTCTCTGATTTGAGCACAAGCACTGCATACTTCTCCCCTCCACTATGATACCAGGACAGTATCTGATACTGTATCCAGCCATGTTCTTGCCATATCAGGGTAAAATAACCTTTTTGTACCTTATAGTTTATAGAGCTATTTCAGGTTGTGCCTTCTTCTTTTAAAGATTGGATAGGCAACTTGTTTTTCACTCCTACCTAAACTTTCGAAACTTCATTTTTTTTCCATCCTAAATCTACCAATTTCTTCTCTAAGCATACTAGAAGCATCAAAAATTAATTCTCAAACATTTACTAGATCAGTTTCCTGTATAACCTACAAACTTTATTGCTGCTCCTCCATTTAGCCCATCACAGATCTGCTTTATATGACTATCTCTCTTCTCATCCTACATCATGTTCATATGAGCATGTATCATCTTAATTTATTTGTTTGGACATACAAAAAAACTTGTATGATGCCATCGTCCTGTAAATTGTAATGGACTGTTGAGGATCAATGCTTTTAAAGGTGTTTGAGGCATATGCCTCAAGGCTTGCCTCTAGTTGAGGTGCATTCAAAATACCTGAGGCGTATGCTTCAAATGGAATTTGCGTGAGGCATGCACCTCTTTTATGCCTCATGTGCCTCATGCGGAAGGGAAGGGAGAAAGAAAAAAAGAAAGGAAGAAGGAAAAAAAAAAAAAAGAAAGAAGGAGAAAGAAAAGAAAGAAAGAACTTCTCCTCCTCATGAGGATGCTTACGCCTCTTGTATTCTAAACTATGCCTCACGCTTCTTGGTAATGGAACACCTTGTAACATGCCTCCCACATTTTAAAACATGTTTGAGGGTTCCTGCCTATTCACAACTCTTTCTGAAAAAATGAAAAACTAGAAATTGTAATCCAAACTGCAATACTAACATTAGGAAACTCATTTGCTCACTCACGAGTGCTACAAAATTAAGGAACCATAGGACTATGCCAGTACTTTTGATCCCTTCCATCATTTGATTCCATTAGTCACTTAGTTAATATATAGATAGATAGATTGATTGATAGATATATACATATTAAATCATGGCCATGATTTAGAGATTCAACCTTGTCATTACCAAGTTGTCTTTTGTTTGCAATTTTCAGATGCCCTTCTTTTCCTCTTGTTGATCATCTTTCTGTTCTTTTAACTCTCCTCTTTTCATTTCTTTATTTTTATTCTTTACTTCTATGGTTGTTTACAGAGTCTGTGCCACGGAATGTTAAGATATTCCGTTATAATGAATTGAAGTTTGCAACAGACAACTTTCATGAAAGCAATAAAGTTGGCCGAGGAGGGTTTGGAACTGTTTACAAGGTATTCACAGTTCGAAAATGGTAGTTACTTTTGGTTTGACAAAATTAAAGAGGACAATGTTAACTGCATATGAAATCATCTGAACTATATGGGGTTGGCTACATGAAATCTGTTGGCTTTGATACCCTGAATTGGAGATAGGATTAGATGAACGCTTTAGCTGTTCAACAGGCTGTGGAACCAATAATAACACTCCACACCAGTCTTAAAATAAATGGGATCCACAACCATTCAACCACTCAGTGTGGGCCCCATGTATTTTATCACCGGCGTGGAGCATTATTATTGGTTCTACAGCCTGCTGAACAGCTAAAGCCTTCAGCTAATCCGAATTCCCTGAGTTGATGTGAACATTGTTTTGCTTTATTTTAAAATTTATTACTTATGTTCACTGGTTAGAATGGAACTTAAATGGGGGTTACCAGGGCCTCAGTACAGCATCTGATTTTTTATTGCTATGTAGAAAGGGGGATGTATATACATTGTGCTGTTTTCTGTTGCATGACCATATATGTTGACATTTGTATTACTCCTGCTACTGTATCTTCACGATAGCAGGATGTTCTTCACCCATTAATAAAAACCTCTTTGATCATTTTTATTAATAAAAAAAATTATGGCCAATGCCACCAATCCAGTAAATTATCTAAATGTTAAAGTTGATGTTGTGATGTCTTTATGTCACGAAATGATTGGAAAAGGACGCCACATGTGAAAATGATCAAGAAGGAAATAATATAATAAAAGGAGGCACAAGTAAAAAGATTGTTTCTTCCTATTTCCTACGCATAATGAGTCCTGTTTCAACAATTCTTGATCTGTGATGAGCATACACTAACACATGCTCTATAACTGCTCATCCCATTGATGAGGTTCAATCATTAAAAGTTGAAACACGATTTATTTGTGGATTTTCAATTGACATCATTTGCTAAGAAGCCAAACAATATTGTTGCTGATAAAAAAGAAGCTAAACAATATCTTTTAACACTTGAATCATCTTGCAAATAAATTTCCTTTTCCACTCCAATTTATTCTATGCTCTTTTTATGCACCATTGTCCACTTATAAAACAGCAGAGCTTGAAAATTATCCATGGAAAAGCATCGGTTTTAGGTATTTGCAGAACAAAGGTGACCTAGAGAACTTTTTGTCTTATACATTTTTCTTAGTCATCACTATACAGGAGCTTGTTGAATATTAGTGCCTTCACAATTTGTATATTTTCTAATGATCACAAACTTAAGCAGTACTGTTACATATGCTATTAAAGTTGAGACTTTTAAATGATATTTCTGTATTCTTTCTTCACTTCAGTGTCTAAATGTCTATATCAGTTAATTTTTATGCCATTTTACAGGGAATCCTTAGCAATGGAACACAAATTGCTGTTAAGGTCCTTTCTACTGAATCAAAGCAAGGGACAAATGAATTTTTGACAGAGATTCAAGCAGTCTCAAATGTCAAGCATCCAAACCTAGTTGAGTTAATTGGTTGTTGTGCTCAAGGAAACAACCGAATTTTGGTCTATGAATATGTTGAAAATAACAGCCTTGATGGTGCATTATTAGGTGATTTTCAGCAGCCACCACAGATGTATGACTTATTACTATTATGCTGGAGGAGGCATTTAAAAGATACTTTGCTTGCCTTGTTCTTTGTAGGTTCCAAGAAGAAAACCATTAAGTTAGACTGGGATAAAAGATCTACCATTTGCATGGATACTGCCAGAGGTCTGGAATTCCTTCATGAAGAACTTGAGCCACATATCGTGCATAGAGACATCAAAGCTAGTAATATACTTCTTGGCAAGGACTTCATTGCAAAAATCGGAGACTTTGGACTGGCTAAACTGTTCCCAGAAAATATAACTCATATTAGTACACGAGTTGCAGGAACCACGTAAGTGGTCATATAGTAAAATAAATATGGCAGTTTTATTTATTCTATTATATTGCATGTTATTGCTTTTTTTACCCACATTGGAAGCTAGATGGTTTATGCTGGCGTTTTTTTTTTCTGTTGGAAAATTTTGGCTATTTTTTGTAGTCCTTGTAAATGTTATTGATTAATTGAACTTCAATTTTTTTGGTGTCTTATTTGATCTCTCTCTCATCCAATAGAATTACTCTCTCTCTCTCTCTCTTTCACACACACACATTTGAGATGCTTCTTATATTAGCATTAATTAATATTAAAATTTGATTATCCTGTATAATACAAGCAATGCCAATTGTTCATTGGTCAATTTGATTGAGGCGAAATCTACATGCTCTGCATTATTCAATTATATGAGACATATTCCCACACAGTATTCTGTCTCATGCAGTGGTTATTTGGCACCAGAGTATGCATTGCGTGGTCAGTTAACCAAGAAGGCTGATGTATACAGTTTTGGGATCCTAACACTTGAAATAATTAGTGGCAGAAGTGTTGCAACGGCAACCTGGGGAGGGATGAAAAGGTTTCTTCTTGAATGGGTTAGTTTCCTCTCGTACTATTGAAAACCATCCTTTTTCTTGTCCATTCATCTTATCAGTATTTTGCAGTCTGATTTGGTTCATTGTTTTTTACTCTTCTTCTATATACAATTTCTAATTTGACTTTATGGTGAATTTTCTGATACCCAAACATTTTATGTCTTACTAAGTACCTCTTGTATTTTTCTTGCAAATAATCCATATACTCTTGATCATGTATCCTTAGTTCTTGAAAGATAAGAAAGGTTTTGATAGAGAATGTTCTGTAACTCAATTCGTTACAGACAATTGATCTATTTAACTCAAAACTGTTATGTACAGTTACAGGTTAGTTTTAACATGTACAGTTAAAAAGGAATACAGATTAGTTATCAATACAACAACTGAAAAATTAGGATAAGGGCTATCTCAGCAACATGTGTAATGCACAGTCTGTTGATCCTGAACCTCCCAAGTAACATACTCTGGGTTTTCAATTGGAGATCCATTCTCAGAAGTAGAAATGATAGTCTTACTCGGAGCCTTGTGTGATCCAGTGACATAGCCAAGCAGTCTACGACCATTAAGACTGGGTATAAATTGCGATTTCCAGATGACATAGTTCTGACCACCAAGTTTTACAGAAATAACAGGTGTAATGTTAAGATCAAAAGGTGTTTGAGAGGCTGTAATCAGGTCTGTTGATCCTGTAGTTGTATTGAATTTAGTAGTTGTGGAAGAAGAAGAGGAAGAGCTTTGGTGGGTTGGCATTATGGCTCTGATACCATGAAAGATAAGAAAGGTTTTGATAGAGAATGTTCTGTAACTCAATTTGTACGGTTACAGATTAGTTTTAACATGTACAGTTGAAAAGGAATACAGATTAGTTATCAATACAACTGAAAAATTAGGATAAGGGCTATCTCAGCAACTTTACCCCCCAAAATACGTATCTTGCTTATCAAAGTGGACACCCCACTTCTGGAAGAGGCTTCATATAGAGAAACTGCGTAAAGCAGATCTCTTATCTTTACTGTCCATTATTAATACCACCCCTCTTTTTTGTTTTATTCTTTGTGTGTCAGTTATTTTTTCATAGTTTATTTTACTTTGTGAACTTTTCAATGATCTACTTTTTAGTGTATCGTTTACCCTCCAATTTGCATTCCCTTGTAACTTTTGATAGTTGCATCAACAGACTTGGCAACTTTACGAGGAAGGAAAATTGCTAGAGCTGGTGGACCCGGAGCTGGAAGAATTCCCAGAGGAAGAAGTTCTTAGGTACATAAAGATAGCACTTTTCTGCACCCAAGCAGCAGCAGGCCGAAGGCCTACAATGACCCAAGTTATGGACATGCTCTCAAGGCATGTACGGCTTAATGAGAAGGAACTTACACCCCCAGGTTTCTTTGAAGACTCGGTGGGAAGCAGTGGAGCTCCATCCTCATCAAGTAAAAATTTGACATCGACCAACTATACAAGCCAAATGTACAGCTCCTCTCCAATCAGTATCACTGAGGTGATTCCTAGATGAACTGAAGTATTGTGTAGCCCCTTGCCAGTTTTCAAGATTCCTTAGCATCCCATGGATTCAACGAGTGAGGTTGGATAGAAAGGAAGGGCCGCCATGCAGGAGAACATTACTCGAACGTTCTTAATGCATAGGTACTTTGTGAGAGGCTTGAGTTCTTTTTTGTTACGTTTTAGAGCTACTGAGAAGTGCAGCCTATGGATCCACACAATCGAGAAATACCTTTGTATTAACTGTTATGTAATAATAGTTGCAGATAATAAGTCAATTTTTAGTGGTCTAATGATCTCTCTCTCTGTTAGGTACTTGCATCTCAAGTGCATACAGCAAATATTGTCTGGCACAAGGTGTGCATTTCCAATTGAGGTCACCGATACATCAAAAGTGAGGAATTTAAGACATGTCAATTTTAATTAATAGGAGTAGGTAGATAGGTCCCAGTCAGTAGCAAGAAAAATAAACACAGTTCTTTGGGTGAGAACAAACCACAAGAATAGGGATAATACTTTTCTCATTCATTCTCGTCTGCTCACCCATTTTTAAACAACCAGTACCAACAACTGAAAATTTGAACAAAGCTAATGGCCAAGTCTTTAGGAGACCCAGTCACCCACTACATCGACACACCATCAAATAAACAACCGAGTCTTTAGGAGACCCAATTTCCCACTACCACATAAACACATACCACTATAACTTAAACACATAAATACATAACTACACAACTTAAGCAAATTGAACACAATTATGCACTGGTTGCTATCACATATACTTTGGGTTGGGCTTGGGGGTTCGAGTGGATCTTCTGGGCTTATCAATGCCCGCCCCCTCGAGAGGGAGCTTGTCCTCAATCTCCAAGTTAGGAAACTGTTGACGCAATTGTTCTGTAGCTTCCCAAGTGGCATCTTCAGCAGGTAAATGCTTCCAATGAACTAAACATTCTTCGACAAAATTACCACCGTGTTTGACCCAACGTTGATCAAGAACTTGCTAAGGTTTTAAAATGATAACTCCATCATCATTCACTGGAAGCAAGTCGAGGGGCTGATTGGCTTGGTCTCCAACATATCGCTTGAGCAAAGACACATGGAACACTGGGTGAATTCTTGCTATTGCCGGCAACTGCAATTTGTACGCCACTGGTCCTATCTTTTGTAGAATGGGAAAAGGGCCATAAAAACGACTTGATAACTTCTGGTGAGCTCGCTTGAAGACTGTTTGCTGACGGTAAGGGTGCAACTTAAGGAGGACCATATCACCTACTCCAAAAAAAACCTCTCGACGTTTTGCTTCATCCGATTAATGGAGGTTTTCAGGTTGGTCTTGAGTTGGCGGAGTAACTCGTCACGGGTGATGAGGCTTTGGTCAACTTCATGTATGGGGGAAGAGCTATTGTCATATGCTGGAATTGAAGGTGGTAAACGGCCATAAAGTGTCTGAAATGGAGTCATTTTTGTAGATGCATGGTATGTAGTATTGTACTAGTATTCAGCCCAAGTTAAATATGTGCTCCACTTGCGCAGCCATTGATGAACAAAGCAATGGAGATATTGCTCAACACAACGGTTAACGACCTCGGATTGACCATCCATTTGTGGATGGTAAGATGAACTAAGCATCAATTTGGAACCCGATAACTTGAAAAATTCTTGCCAAAAAGTACTGATTAAAATTGGGTCTCGATCACTGATGATGGATCGAGGCATCCCATGAAGTTTGACAATGTTCTTAACAAACTTTTCTGCCACCACTTTAGTTGTAAATGAATGTGTTAAGGGAATAAAATGAGCAAACTTACTGAGTCTGTCAACAACCACTAAGATGGTGTCTTTTCCATTTGAGCTTGGTAGTCCTTCAATGAATTCAAGAGTGATATCATCCCATACTTGGCTAGGGATGGGTAGAGGCTGCAAAAGTCCAGTTGGTGTTGCAGTGTCTGCTTCGATACGTTGGCAGAATTCACACTTTTGAACATAATCATGCACGGCTTGGTACATTTGTGGCCAAAAGAATTATTGGTGCAGTCTCTTGTATGTTCTTAAGACCCCTGAATGCCCCTCAATCTTGGAATCGTGGACTTCATACAACAATCGAGCTCTTAATGTTGGGTCGGCAGGAACCACAATTCTTCCCTAGTATAAAAGTAATCCATCATGCCATATAAAAGAGTTGTGTGAACTGTCACTTGCCCTTTTTCCCATTGTTTGTATGTAGTTGTCAACTTTAGAAGCTTGCTAAATGTCATCCCATATATTCACAGCTGAGAAATGAATGGCATTTAATAATGGGCTATCTCTCCTCCTTGACAATGCATCTGTTGCTGAATTCTCGTGTCTAGGACGATAGATGATTCCATAGTCATAACCCAGTAATTTAGCCACCCATTTTTGTTGTTCTGGAGTTGCAACCCGCTGGTCCAAGAAGAATCTTAGGCTCCGTTGATCAGTCTTGATGTAGAATTTCCGCCCAAATAAATATGGCCTCCATAATCAAATAGCTTCCACTATGGCCAACATCTCCTTAGCATAGGTGGACCACAATTGCTTTGTCGCTCCCAATGCCCTGCTAATGTAAGCTATAGGCTTGTTGTTTTGAGTCAGAACCGCGCCATCCCATCAACTGATGCATCCGTTTCTATGGTAAAAGGTTCTGCAAAGTTGGGCATAGCTAATGTGGTTGTGGTAGTCATGGCTTGCTTTAATGCAAGGAAATATGTATCGGCCTCCTCATGCCATTGGAATTTTCCCTTCTTGAGTAAGTTTGTTAATGGGCGGGCTATTATGCCATAACCTTGAACAAACTTGCGGTAGTAACCTATTAAGCCCAAGAAACCACATAATTCTATGATGTTTGCAGGTCTCGGCCAAGTCACCATAGCTTTAATTTTCTTGTCATCCACCTTTACACATTGGTGTGTAACAATATGCCCCAAATATTCCAGCTCTTGCTTGCCAAAAACACATTTACTTAACTTGACAAGGAACCTATGCTGCTTCAAAATACTAAGTGTATGTTGAACATGTAGAGGGAGCATTGCAAAGGCCGAATGGCATCACTAAGTATTCATAATGGTCGTTGTGGGTGCGAAAAGCTATTTTTGGCACATCAGGAGCATTGACTCTGATTTGGTGATACCCTGCCCTTAGATCAAGCTTGGTGAAGAACACAGCATCATATAGCTCATCTAGCATGTCATCTACGGTAAGGATTGGGAAGCGATCTTTAATTGTGACAGCATTGAGTGCTCGATAATCTGTGCAAAAGCGTCATGTCCCATTCTTTTTCTTCATGAGGAGCACTAGTGATGAAAAGGGGCTAGTATTGGGATGTATTAGACCTACGTTCAACATGTCTTGAACTTGATGCTCTATTTTTGCCTTCTGAAAATGTGCATATTGATAGGGTCTCACATTTATGGCTTCAGTTCCTTCTTTGAGGGGAATGGTATGCTCAACTTCGCGAGCTGGTGGCAAACAAACGGGCTCCTCAAACACTCTTGAAAACTGCTTCAAAAGGGCTTGCATAACAAGATGAATTTCCTCGTGAGTGAACTGTTTTTCAGGTTGAGAATATAGAGCAAATGTAGCTTGTTGGTGGCGAAATTCCTTAGTTATCTCCAACAAAGAAGTTGTTTGAATTGGTTGTGCTTCGATTCCCTACAAACACTTGGACTGTTGCTCCCAAATAAAACTCATGGTTAACTATTTCCAATCACAAACCACAAAACCTAGTGTTTTGAGCCATTGAATTCCCAAGACCAAGTCTATGCCATATAGCGGTAATGAAAAGAAGTCAAGTAGAAATCTGATACCTTGCAAGTCGACTGTAACCATTTCATACCTTCCTTTGCATGATAATTGTTCTCCATTTGCAACTCGCACTTTGAATGGTTCAGTGGGATGTACTGGCAAGCAAAGCGAGCTAGCTATGCAATCACTGATGAAGTTATGAGTTGAGCTGCAATCGATTAAGGCCACCACTTCTCGAGACCCAATTTTGGCTTTAATGCGCATGGTTTTGGGGACGATCTGCCCTGTTAATGCATGCCACGTAATTCCTGGCTCCTTTATCTCCTCAACTTCTTCATTATTTTTTGGCTCTTCCATGGTTTCCTGACTTGTATCCCCATCATTCTGAGTGTGCCTTTCCAATATCAAGAGCAGCGGCACTTGACACTTATGTCCAGGAGTGAATCTTTCATTGCAATTGAAGCATAGTCCTTGAGTTTTCCTCCTTTGCATCTCATCCCATGATAAGCGTTTAACCCCAATTTGTGATGTTGTCAGTGTTGTAACAGGACTGACAACTGGATTTGATCAATTCTCATTCGAGGTAAACTAATAGCTTCTTTAACTGATTGAGGCTTGAACATCCTAATGTCATCTACAATTTCTAATTTTAAACCACCCATAAACATTCTTACCAACGCCTTTTGTGTCCATCCCCGTACTCAGTTCCCAAGCCGTTCAAACTCTCGCTGATAATCTCTCAATGCTCCTGTTTGTTTGACTCGAGATAGCGCCTCATCAAAGTCTTTTGCATCAGATGGTCCAAATTGAGCTCTAATTTCATCTTCGAAAATCTCCCACATGATGGCCCTTTGTTCCTCATTGAGTGCCTTCCGCAGCCATTGCCACCATTGATTTGCTTCTCCTTCGAGGTGAAAGGAGGCTAAGCAAATTTTCTGGTCTTCGGAAATCCCCTGGAACTCGAAAAATTGATTCGCACGGTTGAGCCATTCCGTCGGGTCATCTCTAGAAATTTTGGGAAATTCAAGCTTTGCGATCTTAGAGGAGAAAGGTTTGTTGTTGTCGTTGGTATCTTTGCGTGTTCGACTCTGCGCTTCCTGATTATCGTTGTTGTGACTTGGTGAACCGTGGCTCGAAAGAAAAGCCTCAGATAGCCGAACGATGGTGCTTTCCAAGCGTTGAATTTTATCCGTTATTCCCACTTCCAACTTTTGCATCCCCTCTTGGACTCCTCCAAATCCTTTCTCCAAAATTTCAATTCTCTCTTTGTTAGTTGCCATTCAAACTTTGCTCTGATACCAATGATAGGTCATAGCCAGTAGCAAGAAAAATAAACATAGTTCTTCTTCGGGTGAGAACAAACCACAAGAATAGGGATAATACTTCTCTCATTCATTCATGTTTGCTCACCCCTTTTTAAACAACCAATACCAACAACTGAAAAACTAAACAAAGCTAATGGCCAAGTCTTTAGGAGACCCAATCACCCACTATATCAACACACTACATCAAATAAACAACCGAATCTTTAGGAGACCCAATTTCCCACTACCACATAAAACACATACCACTATAACTTAAACACGCAAATACATAACTATACAACTTAAGCAAATTAGACACCAACTGGACACAATTATGCACTGGTTTCTATCACATATACTTTGGGTTGGGCTTGGGGGTTCGAGTGGACCTTTTGGGCTTATCATAGGTGAACAATAATTTAACAATGGCTATGGCATTAAATAGAGCAAAATGGTGAAACAGGATATATGTTGTAAACCTCATTTTTTGTCAACCACATATAGTTGGGCTTGAATGAAGATGACGATGATGAGATGAGCAATAGTTCTATGAAAAGATGGGGAATTTAAGACATCTGTCGATTTTAATTAGTAGTTGTAGGTGAACAATGACTTTAGTAATGGACATGGCATAATAAATGGTGCGACAAGATTCATCTGATCGACCAACCCCATAAAGTTAGGGGTGTAAACGGTATTGGAATATCTAATTTTGAATTCTATATCCGATGTAAATGAATCAAATTAGAGTATTCGACAAGATTCTTCATTTTCATTGCTTTTAAAATTGCAATCAGAGGTAGTATGGAAAAAAAGGAGAGAGCATCGGGTTTTGTCGAAGACAAATGAGTTTCATGGCGTTCTAATTTCTTCCATTCAAACCTTAGCTTTCTCTGTTGCTTTTTTTTATATTTCTTTTTTTTTTTTTGGATTTTTTAGGTGTTTTTTGCTATTCTTTTCTTTTTATTCTAGACTTTTGAGGTTTTTTTCTTTTTTGCTCACAGGCAACAACAAAGAGGTTTCTTCTTGTGTAATCTGATTTCTAGATTTAGGATTTTTAATATTTATAGAATCAGTCTAATTCGAATATTCGATATTTTAAACAATTTCGGATTCAGTTTACATTTTTGAGTATCCGATGGATATCAAATTGAATTCGAACTAATTATTCTTTAATCAAAATCGAACATGAATATCATCTGATTCGATTCAAATTTACTCCGTTTACATACCTACATAGAGTATTTGATAGCTTTTACCTGTATACTTTGAACCAAGCAACCTATGCTTTAGGGCGGGATGCTCTGACCTCTCATAGGAATAACTTCTGTTAGCTGAAACAAACAATAATAATGATGTGTAACGCGTTCAACTTGAGCCAGTCTAGGACAACCCAACCTAAAAAAGTCTGATTGTATTGTATTGGGCCAAAAATTACCTCAACGTTAGGGTTAAAATACTAATCAATTAACATTCATCCTAGTGGTAACCAACCAACTGGTACCCATCCAAATTCATTGGATTGCCGATTGGTTAAGGTTTTTCAGATAGTGGTACCATACCTTTTCGGCACTATAGGGATTGCTTGGTAGATACATAAACATGTATTTAAAGCACCATGGTTTTATCTCTGTATAATGCCAAAAAACCAATTAACCATAATTAGTCAAATCTGTATTTAAGAATGAGAACATTTTTGTAAATTAAATCCGACCTAAAGTATGCAGTATGGGATTTTTTAATTTGTCTTCGATTAAGAATTTCTTTTTTTGTAGAGGTTTAGTAGGTTTAATTAAGGAGTAGCAGGAAACTTTCTTCTAGGATGTATAAGGGTGTAAAAGAAGTGTATAAAAGGAATAGACCATTGATAGAAAGAAAGTTGTAGTGATGTTGATTTTCTCTTAATTATTTATTGTTTTTTTTTTTTTGGCTTTAGTTATTTTCTTTGAACATAATTTGTTTCTGATTTATGTCAACCGGTATTAGAGAACATGTTTAAACCCTTCTTTGGATTTTTCCTCCTAAGAAAAGACAAATGGCTCACATCATGGAGCAGGAGATTAACAACAAAACATAAGAAGAGGTGGTAAAACTCAAAATACAAGTTAGTGCATTTGCTCAAGAGTTAAGATCACTACATTGTCATTATGAAACTAAAGTTACCTATTCCAACACAAATGTCCCCATTCGTTTCTTTTCATCATCAAGGCAAATAACCAAATCGACTATAATTGTGGGTGATGACAAAAAAAATTATAAGAAACGAGTTTCAAGATTGAGATCCTGGAATTTCATAATGTTCTTCCATTTGCTCTTTATCATCATCAAGGCAAACAATCAAATTGGCTATACTTGCAGGTAGTGAACAAAGACAATGGGAAGTAGGTCTTAAAATTGAGTTCCTAGGGTTTTACAAAGTATAATTCCAAAAGAATTCATGGACTAAAATTTCATGGAGAAATTACCAATACAGAGTTTAAAGATAAAATCATGACTTTTATTATTTGGTTTAATATTGTCAAGGGTTGCAACAAAAATTTTACATGGCTATTCTCCTCAACAACATATTTAAAGAAAAATATATTGATTGAAATAGTCCTTCAATCTTTGATGAATATCCATTGCTCAAGAGGAATATTTTATCATTCATAAGAAATTTCGGAATAATGGAAACAATACTCATTTTATTGGGGATTTTGATCACGTTGTCTTTATAGTTCATATAAGCTTACAATGATCCTTTTTTGCAAGCATTTCTAGAAAGTTTAAAATGGCTGATAAAGGAAGAATTGACTTATTTGAAGTGCAAGAAACATATTTAAAAAGTAGAGATGTAATAAATATGCTTCAATTCGAACTCAATGCCACAAACCAACCAGAACTCAACACATCAACCTAAACCAACCATATGTCATTGAACATTGATTGTGAGATTAAAAAACTTGGGTTGGGTTAGAATTGCCCTCATATTGACTTAATCAAGGCTAACTTGCACCCCTAATTTGTTCACTTTTTTTTTTTTGATCGGTACCTAATTTGCATGCACTTGAGAGGCTTACGGCGTTACAAAAGTGTTCCCATGTGGCTTCTACTCTAAATCCACAAGATCTCAACCATGAAAACCATGAATGATTGTATGGAAATAGATGCGGTCCAATATGCACCGATATGGAAATGTATCAATGCCTAGGTTGACAAAACTATATATTAGCTTTTAGATTGATTTTGAACTTTAATAAAAATTGAAAATTATAATTATATAAATTTGGAATAAATGATTCAAATTTTAATTTTCTCCAAAATTTTAATAAAAACTAAAAATTATAAAAATAATTAATTTTATTTACCTTAAATGGTTTATATGTTTTGTTAATATATAAATTATATGTTAAAAATGAAAACATATTTATTGTTAAAAAAATAGATCAATTATTCATATAAGACAATAAATATTATTTTTCCAACAAAATTAATAAAAATTAAATTATAGTGATAATTATTGTATAATGTGTACATGTTCTATAATCCCGATATTGCTTATTGTAATACTTCTCTTCATATAACCTATTAAAGTGAGAATTTCTCATGTGCTTACACCTTATTCATGATAATTCAACTTTAGATTTAGTGTTACTAATGTATTTATGTGATTTGTATGCATTTCCCTATTATATCCAAGTTGTCCTTATCCATGGGTTTCAAAAGTGTATATGCATCCATATCCATACAAGTTATTTGATATAATACTTGATGCCAATACTTTAATCCTTAATTCAACCATCCAAGTCACAATAAGAAAAAAAAAGAAAAAGAAAAAAGGAAAACAGATCCAACCAGTCAACTTTTTTTTGGCTATATGATGGGTTAAAGGTTAACCCAAACTAGGGGACATTCTACTGCATGAATTTTTTGTTTTCATTTGTTTTTGGAATCGCCATATCAGGAAAAAAAAACAAAAAACATGTTTTTGAACTCAATTTTTGTTTTGTTTCAAAAAAAAAAGGCTACATGTTTTTAGAATCAACAAAATAATGGTTTTTAAAACAAAAACAAATCTTTTGACATAGAAATTATATGATTTATGGAATATGATGTTAAATAATCAAACGGAAACATGTTTTTGATTTTAGTTTTGAAAACAAAACAAACACAACCATTCATGTTCATTGTGTTTTTGCTTTAAGAAACAATCTGTTTTCAAATCAGATGGTTTTGATTTGTTTGTCTTTTTGGAACCAGCAACAAGAAAAATCATTCGCATTGTAGAACACCCCTGGATTTGTGACCAGACCAGCAGTCCAACTGGCCGGGTTAACAGTGGATTGAAAACTTGAAAATACTGCATTAGGTCAGCAATGGATGGATGGACTGGAGAGGCTTACAAAATAAATATAAAGAAAATAAACATATAAAAAACTGCATCATAAACAAACCTGTGTCTCTGATATTTTAATACTAAATGAATTCCTGCCAAGATAATGAAATTCTAAAAAACACAACTGTAGCACCGTAAACCCACCAAATCCTAGACCTAAAAGCACAATGAGGTTCTCTACAGTTCCATGCCGCAGAGAGCGTAAACTAGATATCTGTTCTTATTCTCAGTAATGAATGACGTGGTCAGAAAGTATGCAAAGTCAATCCAATCCATGGAACGGCAAAGACAAATGTAACTATAAAAAAAAAAAAAAGAAATAACTTGTTGTATGCCATCATCATCACGCAGCAATAACTGGCTCAGGCTCTGTAGCTGGTTGGTCCTCTGCTGCAGTAGGAGCGTCTACCTTGGAGTCTGGGATACCGTTCACAACAGCATCTTTGGCAGCTCCTGTTGCTGCTCCGGCTGCAGCTGGTGCAGCATCCTTGGCATCCTTCCCATCCTTAGTTTCCTTACCATCCTTGGCAGGTGGTGGGGGTGGTGGGATCATGTGGGGGGGAGGTGTGTGCTTCAGCTTCAGGAGTATATGCCGCATCCTAGAAAGATCAGTGGGCTTCCCAGGCTTCGGGCCCTGGATAACTACAATGGATGGCTTCTTTTCTTGTTCCTTTTTATCTCTCTTCTTCTCAAGATTAGGGACCTCATGTGGAATGAGCTCCGCTATTGCCTTCCAGTATTGTTTGTCCGCATTTTTGTGGAACTTCTCTTGGTTAGCCAAGTATAGCTGCCCAAATAGAAGATTACTTGCATTAGGAATAAAACTAAATAATTAATTTAATTTGTTTTGTTAACCAAAAAATAAAATAAATTAAGAAAATCCAACAGCGCAAAACTAGAAAGGAAAGGTAGAAGCAAAAGACTTAGGGCAACTCAACCTTTTCCCTTTCTCTGTTCTGTGCCTTGTTAGTCTCACAGTTGACTTTTCTTTTCTCATAGAAAGTTCGTTTGTATTCTTCAGCTTCTTCAATAATCTGGTTGCGCATCTCCTTCTCCCTCTTCTCCTTCTCTTCAAGATGGATAGCATTTTGGCTGCACCAATCCATAGACAAAGCACTTAATTTTTATGAGAGGTAAACCTCCACAATAACAAAGTAAATATCTAATCAGCCTGATGGATCTCAGGAAAGAATTTCTTGGCAGAAGTACTTGTCCAATATTAGCCCGTTGGCTATCCACTAAGGATTGGGTAGACTCTCTGCTGGGCTCTTTAACTAGCTTTTCTATTTGAACTTTGCTGAACAAATTAGAAAGTTTAGCTAAGTTTTTAGCTGAATTGGATAGTGGCAAACAATCCATTGTTAGATCTTTATTCTTTAGCTTTTTTAGTTAATTCTTTGTTCTCCTTTGACCTGATTGTCGTATATTAGCATTTAGCAAGAGAAAAATATAAGACATACCAACAAAAGAATCAATATCTTTGACTCATACTTCGGGCTGCAAATAAAGGCATGTGCTTGCTCCATTCTGAATGACCACAGAAGTTTCTGCTTCTAATCAATTAAAAACACTCTTTTAAATAAAAAATCAGACTTCCAAATCCTAACAGTAAAACCCTGGGGGGGGGAAAGAATAGGTATTTGATTTGTCCCCTTGTTCCACCTTTTCAAACCCCAAAAGGCCAAAACATGTCAAATGCTGGTCTTAGCTATCTGGGGTCTTGGGAGGGGTAGACTGGGTACATTCGTAACCTTTGACATTTTTTTTTGTTGGAAAAGTAGCTGCCCTCACGTTTCTCATGCTTGCCAACCCAAGATTTTACCACTACACCTAATAATGGTAATTATTTTATATTATTGTTTAAAAATTATAATAGCTTAAAAAACTTCAGGCATCACTAACAACTGTTTTACTTATTATTTTCTTTTACAGGAGCATAAAGTTCAACCTTTTTAACAAAAAAGTTGCTTAAACAAAACAGCTTTTTCCCTTTTTTTTTTTTTCATTTTGAGGGTCTGGGACTTGATGTATTGGTTCATGTGCCTATCAATCTTCAACCCATGTGTAATTGCAAAATAGTAACAGCACAAAGGATTTCCCCTTTTTTTCATTTTGAGGGGGCTAAGGCTTCATGTATGTATTTGGTTCATGTGCCTATCAACCCGTGTGTAATTGCAAAATGGCATGAATAGCCTTTAATGAGTCACATGTATATTCTGAATTTTGTAGTCATTGCATGTACAATTTACGAGTTAAGTTTTCTTTGAGCCAAAGTATGATAGCAGCAATTCTGTAATTTATGTTTTTCATATTTCTAGTAGGATTTTCCATCTCAAGAGAGTCTATATATGTCTGTGTCAAAATGTAGTTAATACTACCCAAGTTATGTTATTTTGAGTTATCAGTTTTTACTTTTTACAGCCTTCTGCATTAGTGATGAGTGATTCTCACACCCTAGAGTGACCCCGCTTGGATGAGTCTTGGTTTTTTTTCTCTCTTTTTTCCCTCTACATTTTCCTCTAATTTTGCAAGCAACTATTACAGTACAGCCATCAATGACCTATAAACACTTCAGAAAGGAGTTCACTCAGCATTACTAAAAGTAGGAATAGATCTATAGCCAAATGTTCCAAGCCTTATCCTTTCACTAAATTCTCATAAAAAGAAACTCACCTCTCTCAATCACCCCTGCCTAGGTTGGGTGAAAACCTAATCTAATCCAGCTTCCCTCCATCTTTTTAACCTCATAAACATGCCCTAGAAATAGTTTTTGAAAACTCTAACCCCAATTCTAATTTTCCAAATATCTCTCAGTTCTCTCATAGAAATTTAATCTTTTCATGTCCAACTTTCTTTGGTTGTCTTCATATTAGGCCAGCCTTTACAAATCTTTATTACCATCCATTCTACCAAATTTAATCTTAAAACAACATCTAGAACTACAGTTTCTAGAATTTTCATGCTTTCATAAATCAGGTTTTTCACACTTCTAGTGTAAAATGTGCACAAAACTCTACCAAACTTGGTTACCTTTTGCACTTAATTTCCTTCTATACCTTCATACAAAATTTAATTGAAAAAAAAAAGAAATCCATCCATATACTTAATTTCCATATTCAATGAAAATATGCAGTCCTCAATGATATGACCTTCTACAACTCCCTAGATTTAGTACTAAAATCATTTATAACCCCTATCCTTGACAGTCAACACCTCCTAGACTTGCCTTTAGGTATACCTATTCTACATCATTTTAGTATCAAAGCAGTTGGTCCAGTTGGTTTGGCATCAAATAATGTCAAAAACACCTAGTTGCAATCCATCCTACATCAGTTTGGTCAAAAGCGTGGTCCTACATCATTGGTATCATAGTTCCTATTTGTTATCTTTCCTACATAAATTTGGTATATGAAGAGCAATTGATCCTACATCAGAGCACCACCCATCTTTACTTAACCAGGCCAATTAAGTTTATATAATTTAGTCTACCGATCCAAATAAAATAAAATAAAATAAAATAAAATAAAATAACAGAAGAAGAAGAAGAAAGAAAGAAAGAAAGAAAGAAAAAGACAACTTAGTGGGCCCTTAAATCATTTATCACTACTTCAACCCATGTTCTTTTTGGCTTGCTCTCGCTCTTCTGGCTCCTACTTGAATAAGCCACTTCTTACTGGTGCTATTGATGGTCTTCTCTGCATGTTCCCAAACCATCTCCGTCCACTTTCCCTCATTTTATTAGTATTATACTATTATTACCTATTGAAGTTACTAACTTCTACGTTCTTCAGAGTAATTATGTTTCTAATTCTATCATCTCTATCATCAGAAAAAATATTCACATTTCCGACACTTTTTTTTTTGGACAGTTTCTCTTTTGATTGCCCAACCACACATAATTGTTGACCTTTATAGATATTTTATAAAATTTTCCTTTTAGCATAGGTGATATTTTCTTGTCACATAAAACTATGGATGCACCCCTCATTTTGCCCGTCTTCTATTTCTATTGGCAACATCCTCCTCAATCTCTCCCTTGTTATGAATTATGGGACCAAGGTAACAGAAGAGATCATATTAAGACATCTCTAGGTTTCCAATTAGTATACCCTGAGAAGAGATGATTTATAAAATTGTAGAGGTTCTCCAACAAATCAGAATATAGGCCTCTTTGCAAAACATGTATGAATAGAAAATCTAAGTATAGCTGAAGTCTTGACTAGGCATTTTGGAGCCCTAACGCCTAGACAACCAACTAATAGGGTGGTATAGCTAGAAAGATGTTATGTCTCTTTAATGTATTGATATGAGCAACCCATTTTCAGTTGATAGGAATGTAGCCATTAATTATGCCACTCTTGGGGGGTTGGTCACGAACACATTTACTTTAGCAAATGATGCAGTTACCTCTACTTCTAATACAACCAATCCATCAAGCAATAAAATAGCTGATCAATGATAGCTATTCTCTCATACAGTGTTGCAAAGTATATAATAAGCCACCTCCTTGATTCTTCCCTCTGCAAAAAGTGAGGACCTGAACAATATCAGCTAAGGATGCTAAAGTTCCTTAGTCCTAATCCTCAAAACCACTTGGAAAATAACTCTACTTGTAGATATCATTTCCAACAAGTCAAGTTTCCCATGAGAATTGAAGTCATTCCATTATTACTGACATGTCCACTTCAAGAAAAAGTTGATCATAAATTGTTCTTCAGCCTCTGATTTTTTAACTTCTCTAAGAGGGAAATGGTAGAGAACATGGATTGATTGTTGATATTTAGGCAAGTGCTCCAAGATCAAAGGACTCAAGCTGCAGAAGTTTGCAGGGACCTAATCCTTTTTTTTAACAAAATTAACTGTGAATTTATTCACTCAAATAGGTACATGAGAATGTACAGAAGCCAGAAAAAGCTGAGGCAGAATTACAAAGGCAAAGTACTGTCTCTAAACAAATTTTCACTATAAGCCCCTGATTTAGATAGGCTGTCAGCTACAGTGTGGGACTGGGATCTATAATACTTTGAACAAGATAATATGGAGCTATGCATGAGGATGAGATATGCTATGCTAGAAAACCGACGATCAATGTCGGATCCCCTATTTGAGAAAATACTCTAGCTAAGAGTAAGCGCTGACCCTTGTACCTAAATGTTAATTGCACGGAACAGGGGAATTGGAATAGATGTGGGATGTATTAGTGTAGCCTAAATAAGAAACTTGCATCTCGAAACATATTAGAGGTAGTACTAGTAGAATATTGCTAATATCAATGGTTTGAGGTAGACTGCTCATCTGCGTTAAAATTTGGAAAAATCCTAGGCTGTTAGCTGTTTGAGGAAAGAATCTATCAGATCAACTCAATTGAATTTGGAAAAATAAAACACTTACACCTGTGATAACCGTAGATGTGAATTCGAAGAGAAAAATAGAAGTTTTGTATGATGTCAACCAAATTTGGTAAATTTTTATTCCTATATAATTGGTCCAAAAGAAAAGGATCCTCATTCAATATAACAGTAAATGAAAAAAAAAATTTGGAACCCCTACTCAAATTTCAAAACAAAGATGGAATAATTTAGCTTATGAAAATTTTCCAATCACAAAACAAAGATGAGAATAAATAGAATGAGAGTAACACAAACGGATCTGCGTGTCTTCCGTTAGTATCAATTGAATAATCATAAATCAAGAAAACAAATGCAATGTGCATCACAAATTGGCAGTGTTTTTACCGGATCAACACAATTGAGACATAAAATCAAAGAAGAAGGTATCAAATCGAATAATTCGGGACCTCACCGTCGCCATTCGCGAAGGGCAAAACCTTCCTCTTGCATTTCACTGGGAGGGGGAAGCACGGGTCCGTCGGTGGTGAAGATGCCATCCGTGTCTGCACCGAGATCGTAAGGTTTGCCATTACCGTTGGAAACAGGAACCGACGAGAAAAGGGGCGGAGAGTAATCGGGAGTGGGATCTTCGGCTACGGAGGAGCTAAAACCGTAGATTGGAGGAGAAGGTGGAACACTGTCAAAGGAGTGGGAGACGTGTTCGACAGTAATCTCTTCTTCAATGGGGAAATCATGGTTGTAATCGGAGGTTGGAGGTGGAGGGATGTCGTCGGCTACGTCAATGGGGTCTACCTTCGAGTCCTCGTCGGCGGCGAAATTCGTATAGGAGTCGAAGCGTTGGGAGGGAAGGCGAGGGTCGTAGCCTAAGTAGCCGTCATCGTCAAAGGGGCGAGTTGAACTCCTCACCTCTTCTCCATCGTTCATGAATGTATCAAATGACGACATTTCTGTGCTTCTTACCTTCCTCTGACTCTGTGACTATTGTCCCTCTCTCTGTGTTCCGGAAAAGAACGAGTCCTTTTTCCCTTGCTATCCCTCTGAGTCTGTCTTTCACCTTGCAGATTGTTCAGTGGAAAACTGGAAAAACAGACTTGAGGAGGAATTTCTCTCTCGTAAGAAGGTAGGAAGAGGTGGTGGAACAGGAAGTAACAAATATGAAAATGAAATGAAAAGTCGGTCGGTTTCCTTCAATTACCAAAATGCCCTTTATTTTATTTTGAATGACTAAATGCTCCACTAAGGTAAACTATTAGCGAATCAGTTGAAATAGAAAGTCCGTCGGTTCTCTCACTCTCACCCTCCCCCTTAGGTGGGTCTGCATTCAGATTTTTATGGGAGAACTAGAAGCAACCAAAAAAACTAAAAAATAAAAAATACTGATCTAGCCCAGTTTTGCAGTCTTTGGCTCAAGTTCTGGAAAGCTGCCAAAGTTTGTAATGTTTTGTCTTTACACGTGGCTTTTAAGGATGTCTTGGTGGTTGGTAATAATGGTCCAAAGTCCAAATAGGCCCAAAAGTTCTTAGGTAAAATTGATAAATTCTAAGCTCCATCCAGTAAAATCTCTTTTGCTACAGTCATTGCTTAAAATTTCTTTTAGATCATCAACTCGTATTCAAGTGTTCAGGATCTTCAGGCACATGCATGGAAACTATATACTACACATCACAAGCAAATGAGAACATTTGTACAAATGTTAATCAATCTGTCAATTCAACAAAATCAGCACTGAGACTATTCAACATGGTCATGAAACTACAGTTGCTATTTTTTTCCCTTTCTACAGGACAAATGGCGACTAAATCAGCTGATTGAGACACATCCATGATCCATCCCTTTAAGCTGCAGGCAATGATCCTCAAAAGGAAAAACCAAGGAATCAATCCTGACTGCTGCCAGACCTGTGAATCCCATAAATTTATACCTGTAGTGTAACTCTGCTGTTTATCAAGATCATCTATCTCTTCCCTTACTTTTCAAAAGAATTTGGTCAATTCAGTGTCAGATCTATCCAATGGGATTTCAGCATCACAGGAAAGTCAAAACCACATTAGTAGTATTGGTTTGGTGGAGAATGGTAGTGATATGGATAATGCTGCCCATCATG
The DNA here is from genome assembly GCF_056320005.1 of Nelumbo lutea. Classification (NCBI taxonomy): domain Eukaryota; kingdom Viridiplantae; phylum Streptophyta; class Magnoliopsida; order Proteales; family Nelumbonaceae; genus Nelumbo; species Nelumbo lutea. The sequence goes on along the minus strand of NC_142684.1, from coordinate 84,875,491 downwards.
TGCAAATGTGCAGTAGAGATGACAACTCTACACCCATTATTGGACTTTTGTCAATGAGGGGTCTTCTTGGAATATCTGATGGAAGGTATCAACTGCAAAACTCGTGAGAATTCTAACTTCAGCCGTTTACTTGAGATCCCTTGTAATTACCTGAAAGAAATTAGATATAATCAGTGCAAGAGTAAAAGGGTATAGAAAACCCTAATTCAAACACATCACATAGCAGCAAAGCCCTATAGTATTTTCTTTTTCTTGGTGTGCAGTTTTTTTTTTTTTCCTTTTTTTTCCCAATGGTACATTATATACAGAACTATGGACTAAGACTATCATTTTACCCCGACCAAACTACTATAGCACACCTGGGGTGTGATTGGGGTTTTGCATGCTAAAGAAACTGTGCTGCATGCTTCAACATGGATTCTACAGATCCTTTCAATGTTCACCCTTTCTCTTGTTAACTTAGAACTTGTGGGTTAACTCTTAACACCCAAAACCAAAACCAGATCCAAAGTCCAAACATGCCTTTAAAATTAGAAATTTTCAAATGAATACTACAGTAATAATAACCACCAATCAATCTAAAAACCGTAACAGGTGGAAGTACCCACCTTGGAGAACCTGGACGTTTCAGAGTATTCTGACAAAGCATAAACTTTAGATTTCCAAGAGCTTCTTCAGCAACCTATGCAAAAAGATAGCCAAATTTGTTCAGATTCATGTTCATATTAGTGTCAGTAAGGTTTAGAAATAACAGAATAGATTGTATGATACCTGCACCTTGGATTCATCCAATGAGGACCCAATTCCCTTCCCTGCTACATCAACCTATAAAATAGTCCCAAAGGGAGAAGGATTACAAGGATTACCAATTAGAAAAAAGGGGCATCCAATAGACAAAAGCAGCACTATAACTAGATTACCATATATACGACCCATGGGTAAGTATTTGGTGGTAGCAATTATGAAATACAGATAGCATATAGTCATTAAAGTGCTAAGTTGAGATTGGCAACAGTGAATAACCTTGTCACCTAGGTGATGCAAGCAACTAGGTACTCGCTTAGATTACATCTAGGTGACAATTTTTTATATAAAAGGTCTGATTAGTTTTAGCTCATTTCCCTAGGAATGGCAATGAGGTGGGTTCAGGGCAGGGATAAAAGTTATCCTCCACCCCTGATCCCCAACAGAGACAGGTTCCCCGCAGGGACCCAAATCCCTGAAATTTTTTAATTAACAGTATTTTTTGAAAAATAAATACTTTTTTAAATATAATAATATTTTAAATATATTTTGATACATATAATAATATAAATAATATCATATATATAATAGTATATATTTAACATGAATAAAATAATATATAAATAATATCATATATGTATATATAATCAGGGCCAGGGCAGGGTGGGGACTTCACTCCCCAGCCCTGTCGCCGTCCTGTCAAGGCAATCCCCATCAGGTTAGAGAGGCTGGGTACCTGGCGGGGATGGGGAAATTGCTATCCCTGCATTTCCCTATCCTTTTATGAATTAATTTGTTTCTCTAGCAAGATTCAAACATCTAAATTCAAACTGAACTCATTGTGAACTTGACTTGTAGTAAAAACCAAGGTGCAAACTTTTGGTTCTACCACAGACACCATAATCAGTCCCTTTATAAAGAAAAAGGCAAAGACAATTTTGAACACTTTAAAATTCAACCCTAGTTCAATGTGGGACTGACTCCAATTTGTAAGTAGCATGAGGTTTACTTCACTGAAAATTTCAAGTGCAAATTCAATCATATGTTTAAGTTCCTTCACCTTATTTGAGTTTATCAAGTAACAAATCAAGATCTCATGGTATTTAAAAGCATGGCTTTCAAAAATATAAAAAAAATTATACTGTATTGATGAGGGATGAGTGGATGAATACATAATGTAAAGAGACCGGGCCGAATGGGCCCTAACATCCTCTCTTGTAATATCTTTTATTTTAATGTTGATGGGTCACACTTAATGGGCCTGTTATTTATTCTTGTTTTATTCTCTTATGTAAGTGCCAGGCTGGCCGCCCACTTAAGGGCATTCTTGTCATCATCTAATGTTTAGATCTTAATAAAATAGGGCTAGAGGAGAATGGAGATTAATTCGACTCCTTCTCTTACCTTCTCTTTTCGCCATCTTCTTCTCCTGTATAGCTGTTCAAACCTGTTCTTTACTTCTTCTAATCCCTAAATTTGTTCTTGATATTTGATGACTGATTTACATCTTGGTATCAGAGCGGGTTTAGTTCTTCTTTCTTTTTCTTCATTCTCAAATACTCTAAAATCAAGGGAGTGTATGGAGAGGTAGGTTCTCTATAGTAATAGAGGATCACTTGCCTAGTTGGTAGAGGGTTTGGAAAGTTTAGATCTGGCTGGATTTTGCCAAGAAGCGGTGCTGTTCTGCTGCTGCCCAAAACCCTAGCTGACTAGAGATTTTCAAGGTTACCAGGAAAGGTGAAGCTTGGGTGTGGCGCTCTGTGCTTGTAAGGTGTCTCGTGATTGTTAAAGGAGGGCGGTACAGGTTTGGAAGAATTTGGGTTGGTCTGGTAGGTGCGGCTACATCTTCTCTCTTCCTCCCAACAGCTGGATGGAGCAAAACCCTAGTTTTTCAAGCACCCGAGTTCTGGTTTGATTTCAAGTAAGTTTATATAGACAAAATTTCTGGTTCTTTGATTTTCGTTTGATTGATGGAGACATACAGAAGTGAGTTCAAGCAGGTGCCAGTTTCTGGCCTTTGCTCAGTAGATTCCGTTTTGACTGGTGTAACCACAATCAAGCTAGATGGGACAAATTATCTTGCTTGGGCACAATCTATAACAATCTATGTCTGTAGTAGAGGAAAACCCGGGTATCTCACAGGTAGTAAGGTGAAACCCGAAGAGATAGACCCTAAATTTGAAAAATGGATGCAAGGAACTATATTGTTATAGGATGGTTAGTCAACTCTATGCAACCCCATATAAGCCAGCACTATCTCTGGATATCTTCGGCTAAGGAGATATGGGAGAGTGTAACTGAGACCTATTCACAGAAACTGAATGTAGCCAGAGCATACAAGTTGAAAAGTGATGTGAAGAACCTGAGACAGGGGGAGAACAGTGTAGCAATCTACTACTCTATACTGAAATCCCTATGGCAGGAAATTGATGCTATGGAGACAGTGGTATGGGAGAGTAAGAAGGATGCTAGAATGTATAGAAAGTTGGTGGAGAGAAATAGGGTGTTTGAATTTCTCACTGGACTCAACCCTGAGTTTGACATTATTAGACAAAATATCTTGGCCAGAGATGAGGTTACTCTTTCACAGGCATATGCTATGATAAGTAGTGAGGAGAGCAGGTGGCAGGTTCAATTGTAGAGTCCATCTATAGAACATTTTGCACATGCAGGAATGAAGCCAAAGGGCCCTACTGAGAAAAGAGAGCTGATGCGTGAATATTGCAAGAAACCGAGGCATACAAAGGACACCTGCTGGAAGCTTCATCCTGAGCTTCTCCCTGATAGGTTTAAGAATAACAATAACTCTAAGAAGGGCAGTCAGGTAGGAAAACCTAAGACTGCTAATGTTGCTACAGTACCTGAAGGGGGAAGTAAGGAGAGTGAAGAGAAATCAACCATTGAACAGTTGGCTACAATGAAGCTGGATTTTGAAAAGTATGGGAGGCTCCTAAATCACTTGGAAGCTACGATTTCTTCAGCTCACCCTTCCAACAACACGTCATTTTCATCGGCTTTTGCTCACTCAGGTATTTGTGCTTCTGCAAATCATGCTTCAGTTTCAGATAATCATAAAATCCCTTGGATTATTGATTCCGGTGCATCAGACCATATGACCAGCCTGTCTAATCTTTTTTGCTCATATCACCTTCTCTCTGTAAAAGAGAAAATATCCCTTGCCGATGGGTCCCTTGCCCCCATCTCTGGTAAAGGTGAGATATAAAGACCTCTGACACCCTTTTCTTATCCTTTGTCCTTCATATCCCCAAACTTAACACAAACCTTTTATCTACTAGTAGCTTAACAAAATCTATGAATTGCAGCATAACCTTCTTTCCCACTCATTGTGTTTTTCAGGACCTGCAGTCTCAGAGGATGATTGGGAGTGGCCATGAGGCGAACGGAATATACTTGCTAGACACACCAGATCAAGCTTTGGGACCACCTCATGGAGTTGCCTTAGAGTCAGTTGTGTTCTCCTTTCCACATTGTTCACTCTGATGTGTGGGGGCCATATTATATGCCAACCATGGGGGGTTACAGGTACTTTATCCTTTTTATTGATGACTGTTAAAATAATGTTAAAATAACTTAGTTGCTGATGTTAGGGCCTATTTGGCTAATTAAAGTGTTTTTTATTTCGTCTTTTCTTTCTGTTATGTCTATTATTGTACTCAGGGGCACAAAAGTCTTTTCCCTTGTTATTTTTGTCGCCCTATATATATTAAAATAAAGGCTAGCGCCGCCAGCACTGTTACATTGCAAGACCCTTCTTTTTTCCCTCCTCTCTTCTCATCTCTTCTTCTCCTCTTCTCTTCTCTTTTCTTCCTCTTAATTCTGGCCGGCCATACTGTCAAGATGGTATCAGAGCGGGAATACTGATTAAAAGAGAGTAAATCGAACAACCTTACTAAGAGAACAGATTGAACAGACTAGCAGAACCTGGGCAGAACAGAAATCTGATTCGGGACTGAAAAAACAGCTACAACTAGTACAGTTCTCCTTGTTTTTCTCTTCTTTACCCTCCTTGGTCATGTGTCGAGTGAAAACCCTATGAGTTTGGGCGGCTGAATGCTGTCGAATCTGTGTACCCCCTATTTTTTTGGATCGTGTGATCCTGTTCATGTGTTAAGACAACTGTAGGTCGAAGATGACCTGTCTTTTCAATGGTTTGATTTGACTATAAGTAAGAAGGATCTTCCTGCTGATTAGTGGCTGTTAGACATTCTGGAATTCTGGTAGATTGGGACTGTTAAAACTATGCAGGTCTAAAATCTGCTGAATACTACCTCTGTTTTGTCCGGAATTTGGTACCGTTTGTGCTCAACCTGGTTGTTAAACCCAAGTGTGTGGGTGTGAACTGAGTGGAGCATTGTTTTGTGGAGTAAGGAGGGGTCCTAAGTCCGGTGTTTGGGACTGATTATCTATTTTGACCATGTCATCTGAGAATTCTGCTACTTCAGAGATTACGGGGAGCCACAATGGAGTGAGTGGGGGAATGGATATGAGCTTTCCCATGGTTGTTATTCCCTTTGATGGTCTGAATTACCTTGAGTGGTCTAGGGGAATAAAACTCTACATCACTGCTAGGGGGAAAATAGGATACATCAATGGGAGAGTGAAGGAGCCGAAGTATGGAAGTACCGAGCATGATAGGTGGAACCAAGAGAACAGTATGGTGATGTCTTGGCTCTTGATTTCAATGCTGCCACAAGTAAGGAAGACTTTTATGTGGGCTAAAACTGCTTGTGAGATATGGAACAAGCGAAGTCCAACTATTCAAAGCAGAGACACTACGCCAAGATATATCAACTACAAGCTGAATCCTCTACTTGCAAGCAGGGGGAGAGGAGTCTCTCGATGTACTATTCTGATTTGACATCAATATGGAAAGAATTTGATCACTATCAGAATGTGAATTGGAAGTGTGATGAAGATGCAAAGGCCTATAAGTCAATTGTATCTCAGCAACGAGTGTTTGCCTTCCTCCTAGGGCTGAATCCGTCATATGAGTCCATCAGGGTGCAGATCTTGGGTAGTAAAGACTTGCCATCAGTTCATGTTAGACAGTCTTGTATGCCCTTAGCTTCAATCGGATTTGATGTACTTTTATTATTTAGTGGAAATAAATTAAAGTGCATGTTTGATTCATGTTGTTTGGTGTAATTCTGTGTAAGACCCTAAAACTGGACACTTATGGAAACTTGTGTTAGTTTTAAATGTTCACAACCATTGGATAAGTCTGGGGGGATTTATCCTGCCAAGGCTGATACTGATGTGCCACCAAGTGTTGGGATGGCTTGTTTCGGTCATCAGGGTAAGACCCAAGGCACATGCAGTATGGGATTGCTTGAACCCTTGAACCGGACCAGATTTCTAGTATTGCCCTAGACCTTGGAGACAGATGGGCAAAACTGGAAAGTTACACCTGACCCCTAGACTCGATTATGACACATCACTAGGTGTCGGATCGGGTTGTCTTTGATGTGTCATTCAGTGAGATCCTTAGTGGGGGTCAAAACCTGGACATGTTGGGGCAGTCTGAGAATTCATCTGAGTGGGTGATCATAGTGACAGGATCAGCCCTTTTGTCAGACAAAGGTAATGATCGAGGATGCACTCTCACTGATGGAAACCAAGACTGCCGACAGCCAATTTCAATCGTTGATATTTGTTTTGCAAAATATATTTTATATGAGATATAAAAGTATATAAATTATGGTTTCGAAATGATTTGCAAAAAGTTTTAATTCCCGGGATCCATACTTGAGATAGTGCAACACTGTTCCTTGCAGCCGAGGGAGAGGTCCTCTCTTGTCGGGCAGTGTATGATCATTATGGGCTAAGAGGTTAAGTGTAAGGCCATTGAGGATAATACCTGATGGGCTAATCTTGCATCTGCCCACAGTCCCTGGGTGTTACAAGGTGGCTTGGCCCAGGGACCACTTAGGGTAAGTGTTGGGCCCATAGAGCCCATTTGATGGGTTTCAGGGGGTGCACTGTCCATAACAGTGTATTCGGCCAGGCCTTGTAACAAAGGCTGGGCTAAACCCATGTGGCTGATGTGTAGATCAATGTTTGGGTCCCATGCCATAAAAGGAAGCCCAACTGGGCAACAGTTTGGAAGGATTAATGAATACATAACCCTAAATGGGCCTTAAAGGGACTTCTAATCCAGATATGATTTGGGTTAGCAACTCCTAATGGGATTAGGAGCTGATCCCTTTAAGTCTATAAAAGGAAGAGGGGGCGGCAGCCTTTAGACATCCAACACAATCACCAGCACCAATCTTGTCTTCAGAGCTGAGATCACAGAAGAGAGAATTCTGCACCCTGCAAATACTCTCTAGCCGCCTCCTTCCTGCAGCCGCCGCCTATAGCAGTTCGATCTCCATTGCTTGGGAGAAATCAAGATTGGATCTCGATTCCAATCTTTTGGAGAAAAGATTGGTAGGAGTTGTATTCACAAGCCGTCCAGGTGATTCTTTGAAAGGATCAAGTTCTTGGGAAGAACACTGTTGATTCTGCTCCACCCTGCACTACGCCATCTTCAGTGGGAGCAGATTTTGGATCCTACCTTGGGCGTGAACACCTCCATTGAGAGATATTGTTTCTCTGTATCAGGTATTATCTCTCTCTCCTCCTTTTGGTTCAGATCTGGTTCAGTTTATGGTTCAAGAGTGATCCTTGAAAATATGATTTTCTAAATAGGGAATTCGATTCCCAGTTGAAGAGAAAGAAAATTTTTTAAAATTCGCCCCCTTTATTCCGCAATCTTGGGCGTCCATATGATGGATTTCCTATCCCTTCAGTGGTATCAGAGCCATGGTTCAAATCTTGAACCATTCTGTTTCAGATCTGAACCTGGGCATATAGGGAGAAGGCGTTCTACCCAATTTGCGCAGATACGGGTTTTGGAAATTTGTTCCCAAAACAGATGGGCAAATAATCTGAAATTAATTTTAAATAAATCTGATTATTATTTAGAATAGTTCTTTATAATTTTCTTGATTTATGGGTTGTTCGTACAAGAGGAGATCGAAATCTTGGTTTGCGCAGGGAGAACTGCAAGATTTGCAGTTTATTGAATTTATTTATTACATTTGGTCTATAAATAATTTTTTTTTATTTTAAAACTCAATGTATAGGCATTCGATCTGATGTAATAATTAATAGAAATAGGATTTCTATTTATTTTTAATTTTGGATCGAAGATGGCGGCACAAATAAGGAGATTTCGCAGATGGGAGATTCGATATCTGCGATTTGCAGTTTGAGAAACTGCAATCTGTGATCTAACCTCTATTTTGCAGGATGGAGTGTGCGAACAGCCCTGATTGACTGATTTTTGTTTTTCTTTTTCCAGTTATTTAATTTCAAATTATTTTCTTGAATTAAGGATTTAATTAAAAATCAAACCCTAGACCCATTCGAACCAAGATTGGTTCAAACTGTTTGGACCAATTCAGGGTTTAATCAAGGCTGAAAGTCGGCCCTAATTTTTTCCACTAATGGGCCTGAGGATTGATATTATTTAAATGGTTAATTCGGCCCAACCTGTAAAGGCCCAGTTTTAAATAGTTAAAACTGCAAAAAGCCCACTTTAAAGGATAAAGCTATATGGGCCGAACTGGGTAGTCCTAATTCAGCCCATATACCTAGATAATATTAATGGTTAATATTATAGATTTTAACAGGCTTCCAATGGGCCTTACAAATAATTAATTGATTGGACCAATTTATCCATACATGAGATGTATGGATGTGTGATGTGCTGCGTACATGGGCCATAAGTACTTGGCCCATGCTCATTCGACAGTGGCTCTTGCGCACACCATGGCTGAATGCACATCATTGCCATGGTGTCCCTTTTGGTCATTGGATGACCTCCCTCAGTGGTGGGCCCCACACCTCATTAAGAGGTTACGTGCGGAACCCTAGCCGATTTAAGGCCCACCGAAATCTGGCTTTATGAAAGTCAGTGGGAGCCACTTTGGTTTGAACTAAATCAAACTAGGGCGTAATAATATGTTCCCTCCAGCTAATATGAGTGCAAGTGATAGGGAGATTCATATGATGAACTCTCTAAAGGCCTTCCATCATTAGCATAAGGATGGGTCCTTCAGTAATGAGGAAACGCACCAGAAAATGGGTTATCCATTTGCTGTTGGGCTTGTCTGAGTGTTTCATAAGATGATAGGGGCGTCATAGACCAATGTGGGAGAGGCTTCTCCAGAAAATGGGAACTCTCTCACGGTACCTTAGCGTTCACGAATATGATGGGTAAGCACTCACTGGACAGAAAGGTTTACCTGAAAACGGCTCTGAACCTTGTCTGACAGAGGCCAAAGGGAAAACTCATATGATGAGTGGATGTGATCCTTCACAGAAAGGTGGTGGGGTTATGCAGCTGAAACAGTTGGCTCCATGCACCCTATGTGATTTCCCACATTTCCAGAGACAACCTGTAGTCTCCGTCACTGAGAAAGGAGGGAAATCTCAGAGATGAATAAATGGAAATGGATCGTAGATTAAAATCCAAATCTATGAAATGAACATGAATCAAATTGGGTTGTGGACTGATGTTTGCTCTTTTATCAGAAAATGGCAAACGGATCTTTTGCAAAGCTTCTTGATGATAACAAGCTTAAGGGCCCAAACTACACCGACTGGTAAAGGAACCTTATGCTGGTCCTAGCTTCAGAAAAGCTAGACAAAGTGGCAAAGAATCCTGCCCCGGAGCGTCCGGGAGACAGGGCTTCTGAGGCCCGAAGGAGAGACTATCAGGAATGGGAGGAGAAAAACTCCCTAGCCCGGTGTTACATCATCGCCTCCTTGGACAACCCAATACAGAGGCAGTTCGATCAGATCGAACTTGCCAAGGACATATTGGACAGCCTGAGGACGATGTATGAAGAGCAGAATCGTTCTTCTCGGCAAAAGGTCTTGAAACAGTTCATGACCACTCAAATGTCCAAGGGCCAACAAGTTCACGACCATTGTCTTCGGATGATGGGTTACATCAACGAACTAGAGGCTCTTGGATCCGGGCTGGACCTCGCAACCCAGATAGATGCTATCCTTAATTCTTTGCCTCCTTCCTTTAATCCGTTCATCATGAACTATAACATGAACAAGCTGAATGTCAGCTTGCAAGAGCTCAGCAATATGTTGCAAAGAGCTGAAGAACTGATTAAAAAGGATGAACCTGTAGCTATGCTTGTTGAAGCTAGCAAAACGGGCAAGAGAAAGAGGAAGGCAAAGAAGCCTCAGAAGAAAGCCACTAAGAGCAAAAGGCAGAAGAAAGACAAAGCATCAGATGCCTGTCACTTCTGCAAAAAGACCGCCACTGGAAGAGGAATTGCCCTGCCTACCTGGAATCCAAGAAAGGTAATTTCGAAACTTGTGTTATAGAAACCAATTTATTGGTAGCTTTTGTGTCCTGGTATTTTGACTCCGGGGCTTCAACTCATGCGTGTAACTCACTGCAGGGGTTCAAGGTAAGCAGAAGGCTGAGTGAAGGAGAAGTCACTCTCTACTTGGGGACTATTGCAACTGTTGCAACTGCGGCAATAGGAACCGTGGAGTTAAATTTTAGAGAAGGAAAATTTGTACTCAAAGATTGTCTTTATGTACAAAACTTAAGAAGAAATTTGATTTCTGTTTCAAAACTGTGTGCAGATGGTTATTCTGTCTTCTTTAGTAATACGATTACTATTAAAAGAAATAACAGATTCATCGCATACGGGGAACTGGAGAACGGTCTCTATGTTCTACATCCTTCTCTAGAAACTAACATAACTGAAACTACGTCGGCTGAAATCCCCAAGAAGAGAGCCCATGATAGAGTTAATCCCACGTGTCTGTGGCATTACCGACTTGGCCACATCAGTGTTGACCGAATCACAAGGTTGGTAAAGGATGGTCCTTTGGATTTTCTAATTGTAGAAGATCTTCCCACCTGTAAGCCTTGCCTACAAGGCAAGATGACGAAACGGCCATTTGACGGTAAGCCTGAAAGAGGTACAGGCACACTTGACCTAGTACATACTGATGTATGTGGTCCCCTGAGGGTTAGGACACGGAATCAACAGGTGTATTTCATCACCTTCACAGATGATTTCTCACGATATGGTTACGTGTACCTAATGAGACACAAATCTGAATCCTTTGAAAAGTTCAAAGAGTTTAGACAAGAGGTCGAGAAACAGTTGGGGAGAGAAATTCAAGCCCTTCGATCTGATCGAGGTGGCGAATATCTCTCTGACGAGTTCAGGGACTACTTAAAGGACAATGGGATAGTATCACAATTAGCTCCTCCTGCTACACTACAACTTAACGGTGTTTCAGAGAGGAGGAAATAAGACCTTATTGGATATGGTCCGGTCACTTCTCATACACTCAGAGTTACCCACATCCTTTTGGGGTTACGCATTAGAGACTGCGATTTACGTGCTGAATCAGGTTCCAACCAAATCGGTTCCGAACACTCCATATGAACTTTGGACCGGAAAGAAACCAAGTGTCAGACACTTGAAGATTTGGGGTTGTCCAGCACACGTTAAAAGAACGAGTGCAGACAAGTTGGAATCCAAGACCAGTTGTTGCCTATTTGTAGGCTACCCGAAAGGCTCTGTAGGTTACCTTTTCTATGACCCAAGTGAGTAGAAAGTGTTCTGCAGTCGAAATGCCCAGTTCTTGGAGACCGATTACATCCTGGACACCCATCGTCAGGAAATCATTCTTGATGAGGAGAGCTCAGGAGCAGTGGGAGATGTCCCACAAGTTCCAGGTAGTGACCAACCTAGAAGATCCACTCGGGTATCCAGGCCACTAGTCCGTTATGGTTATGACTAGGATAGTTACCTGGTGGAAACCTTGACTAGTGAGGAGGATCCCGTGACTTACGCGGAAGCTATGTTGGACATAGATTCCCAGAAGTGGGTGGAGGCCATGAGAGCAGAGATGGACTCAATGGAGACCAATGGAGTTTGGACTCTAGTAGATCCGCCCTCCGGGGTAAAAGCAATCGGTTGCAAATGGATTTACAAGAGGAAGAAGGGCCCCGATGGTAGGGTTGAGACCTTCAAAGCTCGTTTGGTGGCGAAAGGGTACACTCAGAAAGAGGGCATCGATTATGAGGAAACCTTTTCGCCTGTGGCCATGCTTAAATCCATTAGGACCCTGCTAGCTGTAGCAGCATACCATGATTATGAGATTTGGTAGATGGATGTCAAAACCGCGTTTCTGAATGGAGATCTTAGTGAAAATATCTACATGCAGTCGTTCCCAAGAAAAGTGTCACTTCGCCATCTTCTTCCTTCTTCTTTAATCAAGAAAATAAATAAAACAAAAAAACAAAAATCCTATTTCTATTAATTAATTACATTCTTGATCAAATCCTATACATTCAGTCTAGAAAAATAAAAATAAAAATATTTATAGACCGAATAATAATAAAAGGAAGAAAAAAAGGGTGCGCAGACTATCTGCGCCAAATCTGCACTGCGATCTCCAGGTTCGAACAATCCATTAAATCAAAAATAAATAAAGAACAATTCTAAATAAATTTTTGGATTTAACAAAATTAATTTCAGATCAAACGCCCTTAACAAGAAACCATTTCTAGAAAAAAAAGAAAGCAATCTGCGCAGATCTTGGCAGAACATTTTTTGTTCATCTGCGCAGGGTCAAATCTGATTTTCTTTTGGTTCAAGTAGGATCCTTGAATAAAGTATTCTAAATTTAGGGAATATGATTCCCAGTTGGAAGAAGGTAGGAAATTTTTTTCGAAATTCGCCCCCTTTATTCCGCAATCTTGGGCGTCCATATGATGGATTTCCTATCCCTTCAGTTCAGGAGGTGTATGCCTTGGTACAATCAGAAGAAAGCAGAAGAAGTGTGATGAATGGTGTAGAAGGGGAGTCAGTTGCCCTAGTTGTCCGGGGAAACTCATATACAAATGTCGGAGGTGGTTTTAAAAAGGGTGACACTCAGAAAAAATCAGATGATAAGAGCAAGTTTTGGTACACTCGCTACTAGAAGACACGACACACGAAAGATACATGTTGGGATCTCCATGGAAAAACTAAATGGGCACAGGATTTGGGTAAGAAGTCAACACCTGATCAGGGCAAGAAACTAGGCCAGCAGAATAAAAAAAGGTAAAACTCAGCTAATATGGCATCGACAGAGACTAGTCCTTGGGTAACTCAGGAGAGACATCCCAGTTCTAACCCTAAAGAAGATATTATCAACTCCTTCCGTGAACATTTGGAATTGTATGGTAGGACTCTCCGCCAGATGGATTTTGGGCCTACTCCTACCTCATTTGCGTCTACATCAGGTAATTCCACAACCTTCCATGTGTCATCTCATACTACTGATTCTCCTTGGATTATTTACTCTGGAGCCTCAAATCACATGACCGGTAAGTCTAATTTGTTTCAGACCAATAACCTTCTCTCTGGGAGAGATAAGGTAAGACTGGCTGATGGTTCTTTTTCTACCATAGCTGGCCGAGGCACCATACCTCTCCCACTTAGCCTTACTCTCCCTAATGTACTGCACGTTCCGAAGTTACCTATTAATTTGCCATCTATTAGTAGTCTGACTCACTCCTTGAACTGCTCAGTTATTTTTTTTCCGTCTTCATGTGTGTTTCAGGATTTGACCTCGGGGAAGACGATTGGTAGAGGAAGCATGGTGGATGGCCTCTACGTGTTGGAGAATAATGTCGGTCTAGTGGCGACAGAGTTCACAAGTTCGTCAAGTGAGAGTCAAGCCTATTTATGGCATAGTTGTTTAGGTCATCTTTCTTTTGAGTCGTTAAAAGTTATGTTTCCAAAGTTTTTTGAGTCCTTGTCAGTGAGTTAGTTACAGTGTCAAACTTGTCAGTTGAATAAGCATTGTAGAAGTTCTTTTCCTTTACGAAATACAAGATCTGAATTTCCATTTCATATTGTTTATTCTGATGTTTGGGGCCCAGTTACCCTACCTACTGCGGCTGGCTATAAGTACTTCGTTACCTTGATTGATGATTATTCTAAATACACTTAGGTTTACCCTATGCGATCTCGAGATGAAGTGCCACAAATTGTGAAAGATTTCAACGCATGGTGTTCACTCAGTTCCAAACGGAAATCCATATCTTCCAGTCGGACAATGCGAAGAAATATTTCCATAGTGATCTCACGAAGTTTTTTTCTTCGTGTGGGTCACTTCAGTGAAGCTCTTGTGCCAAGACACCCCAACAAAATGGTGTGGCTGAACAGAAGAACCGTCGCCTTCTCGAAGTTGCTCGTGGCTTGTTGATTCATATGAATGTGCCAAAACAGTTCTGGATGGATGTAGTCTTGTGTGCGACATATATCATCAATCGCACGCCCTCTCAGCTACTAGAGTATAAGACCCCACATCAGCTCTTGTTCCCTACAGCCCCGCTGCCCACCATTCCAATGCGTGCTTTTTGGTGTCGTTGTTTTGTCCATAACTTGTCCCCTACTCGTGGTAAGCTTGATCATCGGGTTATTCCGTGTGTTTTTCTTGGTTACCCTTTATCTCAAAAGGGGTATCGTTGCTATGATCCCATTGCTCGCAAGTACTATGTTTCCATTGATGTTTCATTCTTTGAGAATCAACATTTTTTCTCGGTTTCTCCTCAAGGGGAGAGTAGGGTTGAGGAGAAACAGGCGACGACTCAAATTCAACTACCTCCTTTACTCGATCCTCCTCCATTCCGAATTTTTCATCGTCACCATAAGAGCCAGCAGAGTTCAAGAGCCGTGGAGCCTGACACTATGCAACCAACATCATCGGATTCACCCGAGGCAGATCCGTCTCATCAGCCAAGTACACTTGTTCCCATTAATATATCTGCTCCTTTAAATGTTGATTCACCTGTCACCAATGATCTTAATATTCCTATTGCTAAGAGGAAGGGTGTTAGGTCTTGTACCACTAATCATCATATCTCTAATTGTGTGTCCTATGAGCATGTTTCGTCGTCGTACCATGCCTTTCTCTCTTCTGTGGATAGTGTTCCCGTTCCTAAGACTGTGGCAGAAGCTTTGTCAAAACTTGAATGGGCAGATGCAATGCAGGAAGAAATTGATGCTTTACACAAAAATGGCACTTGGGAGTTGGTAGGCCTTCCTGAAGGGAAGGAAACAATGGGGTGCAAGTGGGTGTTCACAGTGAAACATAAGGCTGATGGAACTGTTGAAAGGTACAAGGCTAGACTAGTAGCAAGAGGCTTCACACAGGTATATGGAGTGGACTATGTAGAGACATTTGCTCTAGAAGCCAAGATGAACTATATCAGGATTCTTCTTTCCTTACCAGCAAATCTTGACTGGATCTTCACCAATTGGACATCAAAAATGCTTTCTTGAAGGGTGACTTGGAAGAGGAAGTGTACATGACCCGACCCCCAGGGTTCTGTGCCAAAGACAGTGAACAAAAGGTGTGCAGGTTAAAAAAATCTCTATATGGGTTGAAACAATCACCTCGGGATCGGTTCAGTAAGTTTCATTTAGCAATTCAACAGATGGGGTTCAAACAATGCCAGCCAGATCATACTCTATTTGTGAAAAGAGGTGAAGGTAAAATTGCAACCCTTATTGTGTATGTGGATGACATAGTGATCACAGGAGATTGGGAGGCTGAAATCCGGAGACTGAAACAATTCTTAACCACTAAATTTGAGGTGAAGGATCTAGGCCCCTTACGATACTTTCTTGGAATTGAAGTTGCCTGCTCTCACAATGGCATCTTTATTTCCCAACGGAAGTATGTACTAGATCTACTAGAAGATACAGGCAAGTTGGAGGTAAAACCATTTGATTCACCTATTGAACCTAATCACCATCTGGGAGACAGTCAGGGAGAGTTTTTGAAAGACGTAAAGATGTTCCAGAGACTCGTGGGGAGACTTTTGTATTTGTCTATGACCAGGCCTAATATTGCCTATGAAGTGGGTGTCCTTAGTCAATTCATGCACAACCCCTAGGACAACTCACTTTGAGACTGCAGAGAGGATCTTGAGATATCTCAAGAAGTTTCCTGGAGCTCGTTTGTTGTTCCAGAAACACAGTCACTTAAAAGTGGAAGTATATATACTGATGCAGATTGGGCAGGAGCAGTCAATGACCGAAAGTTTACCAGTGGGTATTGTGCCTTTATAGGAAGAAACCTTGTCACACGGAGAAGCAAAAAACAAAGTGTGGTGGCTAGATCCAGTGCTGAAGCAAAGTATAGAGCGATGGCTGATGGGGTTGCAGAAATCATGTGGATAAGAAATCTGTTAGGTGAACTGGGTTTCGCAGTAAACAATCCTATGTCACTCTACTGTGACAATAAAGTTGCCATCAATATTGCTACTAATCCAGTTCTGCATGATAGAACGAAGCACACTAAAGTCGACAAGCATTTTATTAGAGAGAAACTTGAAAGTGGAGAAGTGTGTACACCATATGTCAGCTCAGAAGAACAACTTGCAAATATCTTCACCAAAGTTCTCCATCATGTGTGGCACAAAGATTTGTGTGACAAGTTGGGCATGATTGACATCTATGCTCCAACTTGAGGGGGAGTGTTAAAATAATTTAGTGGTTGATGTTAGGGCCTGTTTGGATAATTAAAGTGTCTTTTTTTTCGTTTTTTCTTTCTGTTATGTCTGTTATTGTACTCAGGGGCACAAGGGTTTTTTCCCTTGTTATTTCTGCCGCCCTATATATATTAAAATAAAGGTTGGCGTCGCCAGCACTGTTACATTGCAAAACCCTTCTTTCTTCCCTCCTCTCTTCTCTTCTCTTCTTCTCTTCTTCTCTTCTCTTTTCTTCCTCTTAATTCTAGCAGGCTATACTGTCAAGAATGACTATTTGCGTTACACTTGGATTTATCTCATGAAATCCAGGGATGAAATACCAGCTATTGTGAAAAAATTTCATGAACTCATCCTCTCCCAGTTTAATACTCGTATCAAAATATTCCGTTCTAACAATGCTAAGGAGTATTTTAAGAGAACCCTCTCCACCTATCTTGAAGATTTTGGGGTTATTCATCAAAGTTCTTGTTCCTACACTCCACAATAAAACGGGGTGGCGGAAAGAAAGAACAGACATGTGGTTGAGGTTGCCAAATCCCTCTTATTTGCATCCCATGTTCCTATAAAATTTTGGGGAGATGTTGTTCTTACTGCTACTTTTCTAATCAACCGTATGCCCTCCCGGGTCCTTGGCTTTAAAACCCCTTTTAGTCTTCCCTTCCCAGATGAGGATATCTTTTCTCTTCCTCTCTGTGTTTTCCGGTGCGCTTGCTATGTGCACATTCATAGTCATCAAAGGCACAAGTTTGAACCTAAGGCTCATAAATATGTTTTTCAGGGATATGCTTCCACACAGAAGGGTTATTGCTGTTTTGATCCAGTTCGTGGCACCCGCTTTGTATCTCGGGATGTCACCCTTGCTGAGTTGACTCCCTTCTTTAGCATTCCTCCTGAGGGGCTACACTCAAATGTATGGCATTGACTATCTTGAGACATTTGCTCCTATACCTAAGATGACCTCAGTCAGGGTTTTACTATCTCTAGCAACTACTTTTGACTGGCCCCTACACCAGTTTGATGTTAAAAATGCCTTATTGAATGGAGACCTGCATGAAGAGGTCTATATGTCTCTACCTCCAGGAGCGTATGGGAAGGAAATGAAAGGTAAGGTGTGTAAACTACACAAATCTATTTATGGTCTCAAACAGTCTCCTCGGGCTTGGTTTGAGAGATTTCGGGCTGCTCTTGTTTCCTTTGGCTACACTCAAACTCAATCTAATCATACACTATTCTTGAAGAGAAATGATTCTCTAGTGACCTTCTTGATTGTTTATGTTGATGATATTGTGGTCACGGGTAATGACACTGAAGAGGCCAATAAACTAAAAGGATTTCTCAACTCTGAATTGAAATCAAGGATTTAGGAGATCTTCGCTATTTCTTGGGCATTGAAATTGCTCGATCCAAGGATGGTATCTTTATCTCTCAGCGTAAATATGTCATTGATCTTGCTGAAACTGGTAAACTTGGAGATAAACCTATCTCCACTCCCATTGATCCTAATCATAAGCTTTCTGCCACAGATGGTGAACCTTTGTCTGATAAGGGAGTGTTTCAGAGACTGCTTGGGAAGTTGTTATACATTTGCATGACTCGGCCAGATACTTCCTATGCAGTAAGTGTTATTAGTCAGTTTATGCATTCTCCCAGAAATACTCATCTAGCTGCTACAGAAAGGGTTCTGTGCTACTTGAAAGGTACTCCAGGAAAAGGTATTCTATTTGCTAAGCATGGTCACATGAAGCTTGAAGCCTTCACTGATGCAGATTGGACAGGATGTATTGATGACAGAAGGTCCACCTCTGGTTATTGTGCTCTAGTTGTTGGGAATATTGTGTCTTGGAGGAGTAAGAAACAATCAGTAGTTGCTAGATCCTCAGCTGAAGCAGAATACAAGGCAATGGCTCATGGTGTGTCAGAATTACTATGGCTACGATCCCTTCTAGAGGAATTGGGGGTAGACTACGAGAAACCAATGATGCTCTATTGTGACAACCAAGCTGCTATTAACATTGCACATAATCCTATTCAACATGACAGAACTAAGCACATTGAGGTTGATAGGCATTTCATAAGGGAAAGAGTCTCTTCAGGAGAAGTTTGTTTACCATTCATCACATCAGAAGAACAACTGGCTGATATCTTGACCAAGGGAGTTCCAAGAGGGAAAATGGCACACTATATAAGCAAGCTGGGCATGATTGACATCTATGCTCAGCTTGAGGGGGAGTGTAAAGAGGCTGGGCCGAATGGGCCCTAACATCCTCTCTTGTAATATCTTTATTTTATTGTTGATGGGCCACACTTAATGGACCTGTTATTTATTCTTGTTTTATTCTCTTATGTAACTGCCAAACTGGCCGCCCACTTAAGGGCATTCTTGTCATCATCTAATTTTTAGATCTTAATAAAATAGGGTTAGAGGAGAATGGAGATTAGTTCGACTCCTTCTTCTCTTACCTTCTCTTTTCGCCATCTTCTTCTCCTGTATAGCTGTTCAGACCTGTTCTTTACTTCTTCTAATCCCTAAATTTGTTCTCATAACTCATTAACTACTCAATCAGTCTGATATTCAAACATGGTAATAAACAACTTCAGGGAAAGCATTGCCAAACTTTGCTCCAATGCTAAATAATCGTGTAAGAGAATCCACTGTAAACTTCAAGAAATTAAATTGGGGAATGAGAAAACAACAAAGTGCAAATAGCTGGCAGCTTACTAGTTCCTTAAGTTCAGAAAGAGAATCCACTGATTTCTTGGATCCCTCCAGCCTTGTGTCCACAAACTTGGAGGGCTCTGATGTAGTTGAGAACAATAAAGAGTCCTCCTTGGGGAAATGTAGACACCCAAAAGAATTTGTGTCCTTCAAAACCCCATTCTCATTTGCACCTCCATGCACAGAGCCAGGTCCAGACTTCACATGTGATAGACACCTGTCTGCAAAACAATGTCAGGTGGTCAGAATAATCCCAGCAAACTTCATGTGAATACACTGCCTCCATAGTACAGGAGAAGAAAAGAAGAAATATAAGGCAAACATGTTTTTATATGATCATTCATTTCAAACACAATTATAGAGCAAAAACTATGTACTTCTGAACATCAGCCATGGAGTGACAGACTTTTAAAACTAGTGACAATTGAATACAATAGAACTGTGTTTGGTTTGAAGGAAAAGATTGGGAAATCTACACAAAATTAGGCACTTCTGAACATCAGCCATGGAGTGACAGACTTTTAAAACTAGTGAGTATTAAATACATTAAAGCTGTTTTTGGTTTGAAGGAAAAGGTAGGGAAACCTATACAAGGCCCCTACGTTTTCCTTCAAACCAAACACAGCCAAAAGGAAAAGATAAAGCATCAGACTTGTAAACAAGAGAACTTCTCCCAAGAGTCTAAAAAATTCACAAAACTGATTGAATGATGTAATGGAAACTGGTGCCTGATGAATATTAAAATAATATAAGATATATGTGTACTGTGGCAAGTCTAAGTCGGATTAAGGTTTGACTAAAAAAGTATAAATTGTATTGTTCTTACTGGACAAATTATTAATAGAGCAAATGATATGAACTTATAACTACATTACACCCACTGATGTCAATTACATTAATGCTTATATATAATAAAAATTGAATTGCATGTTAAACCTAGCATTTTTTAAATCTCCTCAAGAATAATTGAATATTTAACTAAAAAGGTAAGGAGGTTATTCCCAAATGAATATAAATAGACATATTTCATAACATAATATAAATAGCAAAGTAATACAATAAAATATGGGAGCGGCTAATGAAGTGAGAATGTGGATGTATATTTAAGGACTTTGGAGAGAGACACTGATTAGAAATATAATATAAAGAAGATATCGCAGAGTAACATATCCCATGTAGCTCTGTGCTGGATGCCATGAGAAAATGATGATGAAAGAGCTAATCAAAAGTAACCTTGCGGTGTCATTCACAGCATCATGTTAACAAAGGTGTGGAATCGCCAGACCAAGTGAGGTTTGGCAGCAGAGGATCTCAGTGGAAAGGCAACCTCACCAGCATGAGAGCTGTCTTGTAAAATACCTCGTGTAAGGGAAAACCTCATACTATCACCAGTGCTGATCTCATGGAGTCTAAACCAAACCTTGCTATAGCTTTGGGATCACACTCGGGGTGAGACGTGTGACCACCTCAGGGAAACCACGACTGGTTGTACCTGATGTCCATGCAGACACCCATCACATTTGGAGTGGCTTCCAAGAATGTGGCCTAAGGCCCTGTGGTCCCCAAGAAACGTCCATGGGAGAGAAACTAACAGAATTTGCTTTCCATGTGTTCGTTAAAGTGAAGAAGATTCTGCAATATGCATCTCATGCACGTAGTTCAGTTCCCCGGTTCTATAAATAGGGAACAAGAGGTCTGAAGAAAGGATCCTTCCTTTAGCCGTATTGAGTTCTAATTTCCCCTGTAACTCACTACCAATCCAACCTTCTGAACCCTTAGCTCTTCTCATCTTTAAACTCCCCAAAAGAATAGAATCACTAAGGAGGGAAGGTAACTCTCATACAAAGAGCCCTATTAAATCTCCCAATCCATTTTGTCTTATTTACTGCTCCAGCATCAGTAATCAACCAAATGGAGAAGCTGAAACTAGATTTCCTATGGAATGGCACAAATGATATAAAGAAGTTCTATCTCGTGGCTTGGAACCAGGCGCGTATGCCAAACTAAAGGGGTGGTGTTGGAATCTGGTCTTTGAATCCCTTAAACAAAGCTCTGTTGGGAAAATGGCTGTGGAGATACAGCACTGAAAAGGAAGTGCTATGGAGGAAACTGATATAAGAAAATTATGGGGGCGATGCTCTTGACTGGCAAACTGAGATTCCTCGAACAGCATATGGCTTGGGTATATGGAGAGGGGTGATGAAAGTCCATGAGTTTTCCAAATATATCAAATTCAAGCCAGGAATGGACAACAGGATCCGCTTTATTGAAAGAATGTATGGTGTGGACTTGATAAATAAGATCCTCCTCCCCTGTCCAAATCCCAAAAAGCAGATAGGATGGTCCGTAGGACAGATGGGCCAGTTCTCAGTTGGATCTTATGATAATAAATTAATAGAGCAGGGAGGAGCCAAAGTGGATTGGAGTTGGATTTGGAGATACAAGTCTCCTTTAAAAGTGATATTCTTCATGTGGACAGGCATCTTGAACAGAATTCACCATCGATCCCTTGCAACCAAAAGGAGTACAATTGACCAACCTATGCAGCCTCTGTAATGAAGAAGAATCTGTTGATCACTTATTAATTTACTGCAAGGTTTCTTACAATATCTGGTCACATGCCTACAAGTTTTTGGCGTACACTGGATGACCCCCAAGGATCTAAGTCCGTCCTCATGGCAGATAAGGAGCCTCAATAAGAGAGGATCCAGATTATGGAAGATGGTCCCTTTAGATCATGTGCTGGAGTTTATGGCAGAAATAAATAAATAAATAAATAATAGCAAGATCTTTAAGGTGTCCACAGAGGTACTTATCAGTAACATGGACAGGCTTCTAGCTTTTTGGTCAAAGAACCTCAAGGAGTTCCAATATTTTAGGTGCCTTTTGGCAAGTCTTTTTTGAAAGGTCTTCTGGAAGATCTGACAGCCAAAAGACGTAGTGGGCTGTTACATAAAGATCTTGGCAGCCCACACGTTTGGTTGGAGGCACATCTTTCCGCACAAAGACAAGACAAAAAAAGGCGACAGCTCGATTTCTAGCTTCCCAAAATAAGCTTGAATCGATCTTCTCGCGTCTTTTTGGGGCACAGTCTTTCAGCAGCTAGATATTCTCCCAAACAAACGGGAAAAGATGAAAATACAGGCTGCCAGGCTTCTAAACAGCCAACAGCCCGCACAGAAAGACATGCTCTTTGGGTGGAGAAAATAGCCCATTTTCTGACCATGGAGGGTCCCTCTCAATTAAGCCAACTGAACTTGAACGAGAGGATATCAAAACAGGAGTATTACCTCCGAAATCTCTTAAGCTATATTCTATCAAGTAAATATGTAGTCTAAAACTGTAGGCTGCCTACTTTAACATAGTATAAAGTTTTCTTGTCAGAATTCAACAATCAACACCCCACCCAAGTGATATCACCTCCCAGGTTAAACTACAAACATGATTGTGGTCCTAACATTTAATCACAAAAATTCCACTGGCTTCTAAAACAAAAACAAAAAAAAAAAAAGAAAATCAGTAGACAACTGGCCAAATAAAACAATAAAACCCACAAATTTAACACGTAATGTTTTAGAATCATAAATATTTCTGTAGATTAACCTGAACAAATAACTGCAACTCCATGGTAGAAACCAGACCGTGCCTGAAGTCCACCTACAAGTAACAAGATGAATAAGGAAAAAATAGTAACTTTGAATTTTTTTTTTTTTTTTAAATAACATGTTAATAGAAAAATGAGAAGATAGAAGAGCATAACAGTCTTAAATATAGTGAAAATCTGTACTAGACAAGCCCAAAGAAAGACAAAAGGTCATAGAGAGAAAAGCCTGCATGGGAATATATAGATAAGGCCTTCCAAGACAGAAATCTTTCCAAATGCATCTGTCTTTTGGCCCATGCAACTGCTTGGGGGAGGGGGGTTCTGAATACAAAACTTGGACTCTTTACTGTTATACTTGAGGATTTATTAATACCTTGGTTCCACACCTCAGTGCAATTTGTCGTATAACTCCAGCAGGAGATTCTGGACACTGCAGATTACCACGTTCTGAATAATGAAGATCCTTGTTGGTGGAAGATGAGTGTCCAAGAGGATCCACCTTTAAAATGAAACTTTCAGAAACGATCACACATAATGACAAATGAAGTCATCAACCATCAAGACAAACAAGGATTACCAGCAAATGATTAAAAACAAACAGGAAGGAAAACACAAAACATAATAATTGACATCTTACCAAGCCCATCAAAACATATCACTGAACGGAAAACCAAGAACCACGTCAACTTTAGCTTTACATGACTCAACAGCCCTTCTAATCAAAACTTGCCATGAGAAGACATGCATGCAGAAAGTACCATAAACATGTTTATATAACCTTGCTCTTAGAATTGCATACTCAACTCAACTCAAGAAAGCTTTGTCCCAACTATATGGAATCAGTTACATAAATTCTGTTCCGCCATTCCACTCTTTTCAGTGGTTAAATATGGATTCTCAAATCAATTCACAATACCTCAACACATGTCTATTTTGGCCGGCCCCCTGTTCTTCGAGGCTCTTCAACTTGCAACAGGTGACTTCTTACTAATGCTGTAGATGGCCTCAACTATATGGTATATGTATACCATGGTAGGAAATCTAGAATCTTGATGCCACCAAGACATAAATCTTTATGTAGTTCAGAACAACATAAATCTTGTCATAAAATATGCACTTTCATGAAGGTCTTGGCCAATTCATAAAATAATTCTTGATATTATTATCCTTCTAGTTTTTTTCATTATTTTCAACACCCATGTTTTATCCTCTTTTAACCAACTTGACTTCCGTGACCCTATGTTTTCTTTTATGCATATTACAGTTGTAAGCCTGTTCAAAATATCATCTATTGTGCTTCAAAACCAACGGCTTTTGTGGCACTCAATTGGTGTTTGGTCTTAGTGTGGTGCTTTTGAAAAAAAAGGAACCACTATTTTAAACAATGAAAAGAGACTCTTCTGAACAGAAAAATCAAAAAATATGTTTTATAACCAGCAGGTAACTCCCCAGTTTTGCACAGTTATCAATACCAATTTCAGCATGTTGCGACAAAAATAGTTCAGCTTCTAAGAGCTACTTTTTTTTTGTTTCCAAAAACAGGAAAAAAATTTTGGAAAGAAGTCAGTTGTGTTTACTTCCATAGAATGGAAATGCTACTTAGTAATGACTTTTCATTGTTTCCTGTAAAGAGACTGGGCCGAATGGGCCCTAACAGCCTCTCTTGTAATATCTTTTATTTTATGTTGATGGGCCACACTTAGTGGGACTGTTATTTATTCTTGTTTTATTTTTCTTTATGTAACTGCCAAGCTGGCCGCCCACTTAATCTTGATATTAAAGGACTGATTTACATCTTGGTATCAGAGCGGGTTTAGCTCCTCATCCTTCTTTTTCTTCGTTCCTGTACACTCTAAAATCAAGAGAGTGTATGGAGAGATAGGTTCTCTATAGTATAGAGAATCACTTGCCTAGTTGGTAGAAGGGTTTGGAGATTTTAGTTCTTGCTAGATTTTGCCAAGAAGTGATGTTGTTCTGCTGCTGCCCGAAACCCTAGCCGGCTAGAGATTTTTGAGGTTACCAGGAAAGGTGAAGCTCGGGTGTGGCGCTCTGTACTTGGAAGGTGTCTTGTGATTGCTAAAGGAGGGTGGTTCAGGTTTGGAAGAATTTGGGTTAGTCTGGTACGTGCGGCGACATCTTCTCTCTTCCTCTCATCTACTGGATGGAGCAAAACCCTAGTTTTTCAAGCACCCGAGTTCTGGTTTGACTTCAAGTAAGTTTATATAGACAAAATTTCTGGTTCTTTGATTTTCGTTTGATTGATGGAGACATACAGAAGTGAGTTCAAGCAGGTGCCGGTTTCTGGCCTTTGCTCAGTAGATTCCGTTTTGACTGGTGTAACCACAATCAAGCTAGATTGGACAAATTATCTTGCTTGGGCACAATCTATAAGAATCTATGTCTATAGTAGAGGAAAACCCGGGTATCTCACAGGCAGTAAGGTGAAACCCGAAGAGACAGACCCTGAATTTGAAAAATGGATGCAAGAGAACTATATTGTTATAGGATGGTTAGTCAACTCTATGCAACCCCATATAAGCCAGCACTATCTCTGGATGTCTTCGGCTAAGGAGATATGGGAGAGTGTAACTGATACCTATTCACAGAAACTGAATGTAGCCAGAGCATACAAATTGAAAAGTGATGTGAAGAACCTGAGACAGGGGGAGAACAGTGTAGCAATCTACTACTCTATACTGAAATCCCTATGGCAGGAAATTGATGCTATGGAGACAGTGGTATGGGAGAGTAAGAAGGATGCTGAAAAGTATAGAAAGCTGGTGGAGAGAAATGGGGTGTTTGAATTTCTCACTGGACTCAACCCTGAGTTTGACATTATTAGACAAAATATCTTGGCCAGAGATGAGGTTACTCTTTCACAGGCATATGCTATGATAAGTAGTGAGGAGAGCAGGTGGCAGGTTCAGTTGCAGAGTCCATCTACAGAACATTTTTCACATGCAAGAATGAAGCCAAAGGGCCCTACTGAGAAAAGAAAGCTGATGTGCGAATATTGCAAGAAACCGAGGCATACAAAGGACACCTGCTGGAAGCTTCATCCTGAGCTTCTCCCTGATAGGTTTAGGAATAACAATATCTCTAAGAAGGGCAGTCAGGTAGGAAAACCTAAGACTGCTAATGTTGCTACAGTACCTGAAGGGGGAAGTAAGGAGAGTGAAGAGAAATCGACCATTGAGCAGTTGGCTACAATGAAGCTGGATTTTGAAAAGTATGGGAGGCTCCTAAATCACTTGGAAGCTACGATTTCTTCAGCTCACCCTTCCAACAACACGTCATCTTCATCGGCTTTTGCTCACTCAGGTATTTGTGCTTCTGCAAATCATGCTTCAGTTTCAAGTAATCATAAAATCCCTTGGATTATTGATTCCGATGCATCAGACCATATGACCAGTCTATCTAACTTTTTTTGCTCATATCACCTTCTCTCTGGGAAAGAGAAAATATCCCTTGCCATTGGGTCCCTTGCCCCCATCTCTGGTAAAAGTGATATAAAGACCTCTAACACCCTATTCTTATCTTCTGTTCTTCATGTCCCTAAGCTTAACACAAACCTCTTATCTGTTAGTAGCTTAACAAAGTCCATGAATTGCAGCATAACCTTCTTTCTCACTCATTGTGTTTTTCAGGACCTGCAGTCTCAGAGGATGATTGGGAGTGGCCATGAGGCGAACGGAATATACTTGCTGGACACACCGGATCAAGCTTTGGGACCACCTCATGGAGTTGCCTTAGAGTCAGTCGTGTCAGAGTCTGTTAACAAAATTTTATTATGTCATTTTCGGTTTGGTCACTTGTCTTTCTCTGCTTTGAGTCATCAGTTCCCAGATATGTTTAAAGGAGTGTCTTTATCGAGTCTTCATTGTGAATCATGTGAGATGGCAAAGCAATGTAGACATTCCTATTCAATTAGCAATAAAAGATAACTTTCTCCTTTCCATATTGTTCATTCTAATGTGCGGGGGCCATATCACATGCCAACCATGGGGAGTTACAGGTACTTTATCCTTTTTATTGATGATTATTCGCGTTACACTTGGATTTATCTCATGAAATCCAGGGATGAAGTACCAGCTATTGTGAAAAAATTTCATGAATTCATCCTCACCCAGTTTAATACTCGTACCAAAATATTCTACTCTGATAATGCTAAGGAGTATTTTGAGAGAACACTCTCCACCTATCTTGAAACTTTTGGGGTTATTCATCAAAGTTCTTATTCCTACACTCTACAACAAAATGGGGGTGATGGAAAGAATAAACAAGCATGTGGTTGAGGTTGCCAGATCCCTCTTGTTTGCATCCCATGTTCCTGTAAAGTTTTGGGGAGATGTTGTTCTTACTGTTACCTTTCTGATCAACTGTATGCCCTCCCGGGTCCTTGGCTTTAAAACTCCTTTTAATCTTCTCTTCTTGGATGAGGATCTCTTTTCTCTTCCTCTCTGTGTGTTTGGATGTACTTGCTATGTGCATATTCATAGTCACCAAAGGCACAAGTTTGAACCTAAGGCTCATAAGTGTGTGTTTCTGTGATATGCTTCCACACAGAAGGGTTATTGTTGTTTTGATCCAGTTCGTGGCACTCGCTTTGTATCTCGGGATGTCACCTTTGCCGAGTTGACTCCCTTCTTTAGTATTCCTCTAAGGGGGAGAAATCTGGTGAGCCCTTTGCCATGTCTCCAGCTGTTCCACTTCCCATCCCTTGTGAGACCGATCATGGGGTGTCCACCTCTTCCACTGAACCTACCTCTGATATCCCTGCTCCTCCTCCTCCTTCTGCTCCTGCTCTCCAAAGGTGGTACCAAAGGCAGAGATTCAGACATATGCAAGTTGTTTCCACTCCTTCAGAAGAGCATCTTGCCACTCCCATCATTCCTGAGGAAACAGGTCAGCCCTCTACTGACCCATCTCTGACTGTCCCAGACCTTGACCTTCCTATTGCTCTTCGCAAGGGCAAGCGGAAGTGTACAACCCACTGTATCTCCAAACACTTATCTTACAGGCTTCTCTCCCCTTCCTACTACTCCTTTCTTGCATCTATTTCTTCCCATGTGATACCCAGGTCTGTACCGGAAGCATTATCTCAAGCTGAATGGAGGGATGCTATGATGACTGAACTTTATGCATTGCATAAGAACCATACCTGGGATATTGTGGACTTGCCGGAAGGGAAGGAACTAGTGGGTTGTAAATGGGTGTTTACCATTAAGTATCACTCTGATGGCTCTGTTGAGAGGTTCAAGGCTCGGTTGGTTGCTAAGGGTTACACCCAAATGTATGGCATTGACTATCTTGAGACATTTGCTCTTGTAGCTAAGATGACTTCAGTCAGGGTTTTACTTTCTCTAGCAACTACTTTTGACTAACCCCTACACCAGTTTGATATAAAAATGCCTTCTTGAATGGAGACCTGCATGAAGAGGTCTATATGTCTCTACCTCCAAGAGTGTATGGGAAAGAAATGAAAGGCAAGGTGTGTAAACTACACAAATCTGTTTATAGTCTCAAACAATCTCCTCGGGCTTGGTTTGAGAGATTTCGGGCTGCTCTTGTCTCCTTTGGCTACATTCAAACACAATCTGATCATACACTGTTCTTGAAGAGAAATGACTATCTGGTGACCTACTTGATTGTTTATGTTGATGACATTGTAGTCACGGGTAATGACATTGAAGAGGCCAGTAAACTAAAAGGATTTCTCAACTCTGAATTTGAAATCAAAGACTTGGGAGATCTTTGGTATTTCTTGGGCATTGAAATTGCTCGGTCTAAGGATGGTATCTTCATATCTCAACGCAAACATGTCATTGATCTTCTTGCTAAAACTGGTAAACTTGGAGCTAAACCTATCTCCACTCCCACTGATCCTAATCATAAGCTTTCTGCCACAGATGGTGAACCTTTGTCTGATAAGGGAGTGTTTCAGAGACTGCTTGGGAAGTTGTTATACATTTGCATGACTCGGCCAGATACTTCCTATGCAGTAAGTGTTATTAGTCAGTTTATGCATTCTCCCAGAAATACTCATCTAGCTGCTACAGAAAGGGTTCTGTGCTACTTGAAAGGTACTCCAGGAAAAGGTATTCTATTTGCTAAGCATGGTCACATGAAGCTTGAAGCCTTCACTGATGCAGATTGGACAGGATGTATTGATGACAGAAGGTCCACCTCTGGTTATTGTGCTCTAGTTGTTGGGAATATTGTGTCTTGGAGGAGTAAGAAACAATCAGTAGTTGCTAGATCCTCAGCTGAAGCAGAATACAAGGCAATGGCTCATGGTGTGTCAGAATTACTATGGCTATGATCCCTTCTAGAGGAATTGGGGGTAGACTACGAGAAACCAATGATGCTCTATTGTGACAACCAAGCTGCTATTAACATTGCACATAATCCTGTTCAACATGACAGAACTAAGCACATTGAGGTTGATAGGCATTTCATAAGGGAAAGAGTCTCTTCAGGAGAAGTTTGTTTACCATCCATCACATCAGAAGAGCAACTGGTTGATATCTTGACCAAGGGAGTTCCAAGGGGAAAATTGACACACTATATAAGCAAGTTGGGCATGATTGACATCTATGCTCAACTTGAGGAGGAGTGTAAAGAGACTGGGTCGAATTGACCCTAATAGCCTCTCTTGTAATATCTTTTATTTTATGTTGATGGGCCACACTTAATGGTCATGTTATTTATTCTTGTTTTATTTTTCTTCATGTAACTGCCAAGTTGGCCGCCCACTTAAGGGCATTCTTGTCATCATCAAATTTTTAGATCTTAATAAAATAGGATTAGAGGAGAATGGAGAATCATTCGACTCCTTCTTCTCTTCGCCATCTTCTTCTCTTGTACAGTTATTCAGACCTGTTTTATTCTGCTAATCACTAAGTTTAATCTTGATATTAAAGGACTGATTTACATCTTTTCCTTTGATCAATAATTCAAGACCACATGAGGGAAAAACCAATCCACATAGTGAACATCCCTCTTACCAAAAAATATCAAAACTTAATATCACTCTATATCTTAAATCCCTAAAAAGGGTGTACATCTTGATTTTTGAGGAAACTCTTCCTCTATAATACATTCTTAATTTATCTTTCAAAAAAATTGTTAAGAAATTTGAGTGCAGCCTAGGCAACCCAGGGGATTCAGGAGTTGGAGGAGCACTGAGAGATAGCAACAACAATATTTGCCTTAGATTTTCAAGACCAGTTGAGCAAAACAATTCTATAAAGGCAGAGCTTCAAGCTCTTATCCAAGGCCTAAATCTGGTCTGCATGCAAGGATGGATGGATAGAATAGTAAAGAGAGAGTATTGAATGGGGAATACCTGGGTCGGGATTGAATGGGGAATACCTGGGTCGGGATTGTATGTGTAAAGTTTTCTCTCTTTAACTTAATGATGAAGTCAATGATAGCCTTGTTCCTCTTGCTTACTACCCAATCTTTTTGAGTAATAGGGAGTTCTTCTCTTAATTGAATGCAATCTGTTTTGTTATTGATCAAAAAAAACTGGTGCTTCTTTTGAGGTCTCTAAATTTTCAAGTGTCATCCAAAACGAAAATATGACAGACTGAAATTTTTATCAACAGGTTGCTTTGCACCATTCTCACACTCTTGAATTTGTGATTTAACCCAAGAAATACAGCCATGCACAATTTTTTTAGGATTCAAGATAACCTCAGATTTCTACAACAAATTTACAAATTTGGACTGCAAATTTTCCAAATATAGGCATCATTTATCTTAACAGTGTGTCGGCCAGAAATAAGAGGAAGAGAAGATAAGAGAAGAAGAAGAGAGAAGGGAAAAGACCCTTGTGTCCCTGCTATAAGTGAGTACAATAACAAACATAACAGAAGTAAAAAAAATACAAATAAAAAAACGCTTTAACTAGCCAAACAGACCCCAACACCCACAACTAAATTATTTCAACACTCCCCCTCAAAGTGGAGCATAGATGTCAATCATGCCCAACTTGTCACACAAATCTTCGTGCCGAACATGATGAAGACCTCTGATGAAAATATCTGCAAGTTGTTCTTCTGAGCTGACATATGGAGTACACACTTCTCCATTTACAAGTTTCTCTCTAATAAAATGCCTGTCTACTTCAATGCGTTTCGTCCTATCATGCAGGACTGGATTAGCAGCAATATTGATGGCAGCTTTATTGTCACAGTAGAGTGACATAGGATTGCTCACTGCAAAACCCAGTTCACTGCAAAACCCAGTTCACCTAACAGATTTCTTATCCACATGATTTCAGCAACCCCATGAGACATCGCTCTATACTCTGCTTCAGCACTAGATCTAGCCACCACACTTTATTTTTTACTTCTCCATGTGATCAGGTTTCCTCCTACAAAGGCACAATACCCACTGGTAGACTTTTGGTCATTGACTGCTCCTGCCCAATCTACATCAGTATATACTTCCACCTTTAAGTGACCATGTTTCTGGAACAACAAACCAGCTCTGAGAAACTTCTTGAGGTATCTCAGGATCCTCTCTGCAGCTTCAAAGTGAGTTGTCCTAGGATTATGCATGAACTGACTAAGGACAACCAATACATAAGCAATATCAGGCCTGGTCATAGACAAATACAAAAGTCTCCCTACGAGTTTCTGAAACTTCTTCACATCTTTCAAAAACTCTCCCTGACTATCTCCCAGATGATGATTAGATTCAAATAGTGAGTCAATTGGTTTTACCCCCAACTTGCCTGTATCTTCTAGTAGATCTAGTACATATTTCCGTTGGGAAATAAAGATGCCCTTGTGAGAGTGGGCAACTTCAATTCCAAGGAAATGACGTAAGGGGCCTAGATCTTTCACCTCAAACTGAGTGGCTAAGAATTTTTTAAGTCTCCGTATTTCAGCCTCCCAATCTCCTGTGATCACTATGTCATCCACATACACAATAAGAGCTGCAATTTTCCCTTTACCTCTTTTCACAAATAGAGTGTGATCTGACTGGCATTGTTTGAACCCCACCTATTGAACTGCTAAATGGAACTTACTAAACCAAGCCCGAGGTGATTGTAAGTCACCATTCAAGAAAGCATTTTCGATATCCAATTGGTGAAGATCCCAGTCAAGATTTGCTACCAATGAAAGAAGGATCCTGATAGAGTTCATCTTGGCTATTTGAGCAAAAGTCTCTGCATAGTCCACTCCATATACCTGTGTACAGCATCTTGCTACCAGTCTAGCCTTGTACCTTTCAACAGTTCCATCAGCCTTGTGTTTCACTGTGAACACCCACTTGCAACCCACTGGTTCCTTCCCTTCAGGAAGGTCCACCAACTCCCAAGTGTCATTTTTGTGTAAAGCATCAATTTCTTCCTGCATTGCATCTGTCCATTCAAGTTTAGACAAAGCTTCTGCCACAGTCTTAGGAACGGGGACACTATCCACAGAAGAGAGGAATGCACGAAATGAATGTGAAACATGACCATAGGACACAAAATTAGAGATAGTATGATTAATAGTACAAGACCTTTCTCTTAGCAATATGAATATCAAGATCATCAATGGCAGGTGAATCAACATTTAAAGGAACAGACATATCAATAGAGGGTGTACCTGGCTGATGAGACGGATCTGCCTCTGGTGAATCCGATGATGTTGGTTGCATAGTGTCAGGTTCCACGGCTCTTGAAATTTGCTGGCTTTTATGGCGACAATGAAAAACCCGAAATGGAGGAGGATCGAGTAAAGGAGGTAGTTGAGTTTAAGTCGCATGTTTCTCCTCAACCCTACTCTCCCCCTGAGGAGAAACCGAGAAAAAAGGTTGAGTCTCAAAGAAGGATACATCAATGGAGACATAGTACTTGTGAGAGGTAGGATCATAGCAGCGATACCCCTTTTGAGATGAAGGGTAACAAAGAAAAACACAGGGAATAGCCCGAGGATCAAACTTACCTCGAGTAGGGGACAGGTCATGGACAAAGCAACGACACCCAAAAACACGCATCAGAATGGTGGACAACGGGGCTGTAGGAAACAAAAGCTGATGTGGGGCCTTATACTCTAGTAACCGAGAGGGCATGTGGTTGATGATGTATGTAGCACACGACTGCATCCATCCAAAAACGTTTTGGCACATTCATATGAATTAATAAGCCACGAACTACTTCGAGAAGGTGACGGTTCTTTCGTTCAGCAACACCATTTTGTTGGCGTGTCCTGGCACAAGAGCTTCGCTAAAGTAACCCACTCGAAGCAAAAAACTCTGTGAGATCACTATGGAAGTATTCCTTCGCATTGTCCGACTGGAAGATATGGATTTTTGTTTGGAACTGAATGAACACCACATCGCATAGGGTAAACCCAGGTGTATCTAGAATAATCATCAATCAAGGTAATGAAGTACTTATACCCAACCTCAGTAGGTAGAGTAACAGGGCCCCAAACATATGAAATGGAAATTCAGATCTTTTATTTCGCAAAGATAAAGAACTTCTACAATGTTTACTCAATTGACATGTCTGACACTGTAACTGACTCACTGACAAGGACTCAAACAACTTTGGAAACATAACTTTTAATGACTCAAAAGAAAGATGACCTAGACGACTATGCCATAAATAGGCTTGACTCTCACTTGACAAACTCATGGACTCTATAGCCACAAGACTAGCTTTATTCTCCAACACGTAGAGACCATCCACCATGCTTCCTCTACCAGTCATCTTCCCCGAGGCCAAATCCTGAAACACACATGAGTACAGAAAAAAAGTGATTGAACAGTTCAAGGAGTGAGTTATACTACTAATGGACAGCAAATTAATAGGTAATTTCGAAACATGCAGTACATTAGGAAGGGTAAGGCCAAGTGGGAGAGATATGGTACCTCGACCAACTATGGTAGAAAAAGAACCATCAGCTAGTCTCACCTTATCTCTCCCAGAGAGGTCATATGTCTGAAATAAATTTGATTTACCGGTCATGTGGTTTAAGGCTCCGGAATCAATAACCCAAGGAGAATCAGTGGTATGAGATGACACATGGAAGGCAGTGGCAGCATTACCTGATGTAGATGCAAAAGAGGTAGAGGGAGTAGGACCAGAATCTATCTGGCGGAGAGTCCTACCATACAATTCCAAATGTTCACGAAAGGAGTTAATAATTTCTTCCTTAGGGTCAGAACTAGGATGCCTCTCCTGAGTTACCAAAGGACTAATCTCTATCGACACCATATTAACTGAGTTATACTTCTTCTTATTTTGTTGGCTTGGTTTTTTGCCCTAATCAGGTGTTGACTTCTTACCCAAATCCTTAGCCCATTTAGGTTTTCCATCAGCTAGTCTCACCTCCGACATTTTTATCTGAATTTCTCCGGACAACTAGGGCAACTGACTCCCCTTCTACACAATTCATCACACTTCTTCTACTCTCTTCTGATTGCACTAAGGCATACACCTCCTGAACTGATGGCAAGTCTTTACTACCCAAGATCTGCACCCTGATAGACTCATATGAAGGATTCAGCCCTAGCAAAAAGGCAAAGACCCGTTGCTAAGATACAAGTGACTTATACGCCTTTGCATCTTCATCGCACTTCCAATTCACATTCTGATAGTGATCAAGTTCTTTCCATATCGATGTCAAATCAGAATAGTACATCGAGGGACTCCTCTCCCCCTGCTTGCAAGTAGAAGATTCAACTTGCAGTTGATATATCTTGGCATAGTGTCTCTACTCTGAATAGGTGGACTTTGCTTGTCCCCATATCTCACAAGTAGTTTCAGCCCACATAAAAGTCTTCCTTCCCTGTGGCAGCATGGAAACCGAGAGCCAAGACATCAACATACTATTCTCTTGGTTCCACCTATCATAT
Source organism: Nelumbo lutea (assembly GCF_056320005.1). NCBI lineage: Eukaryota > Viridiplantae > Streptophyta > Magnoliopsida > Proteales > Nelumbonaceae > Nelumbo > Nelumbo lutea. The sequence goes on along the minus strand of NC_142684.1, from coordinate 84,840,958 downwards.
TTAGCACTTTCGTACTTCAATTCCTTCACTCTCCCATTGATGTACCCTATTTTCCCCCTAGCAGTGATATAGAATTTTATTCCCCTAGACCACTCAAGGTAGTTCAGACCATCAAAGGGAATAGCAGCCATGGGGAAACTCATATCCATTCCCCCACTCACTCCATTGTGGCTCCCTGAAATCTCTGAAGTAGCAGAATTCTCAGACGACATGGTCAAAACAGATAATCAGTCCCAAACACCGTACTTAGGACCCCTCCTTACTCCACAAAAAAATGCTTCACTCAGTGCACACCCACACACTTGGGTTTGAAATCAGTTTGAGCACAAACAGTACCAATTTCAAGACAAAAAAAGGCAATATTCAGCAGATTTCAGACCTGTACGGTTTAACAGTCCCAACCCACCAGCCTTCCAGAATGTCTAAGAACATTAATCAGCAGGAGAGATCCTTAACACTTATAATCAAGCCAAATAATTGAGATAACAGGTCATCCTTGACCTACAGTCGCCTTAACACAGGAATAGGATCACACCATCCCAAAAAACAGAGATTTAACAATCTTATAGCATTCAGCAGCCCAGATTCATTTGGTTTTTTCACTTGGTACACGACCAAGGAGGGTAAGGAAGAGGAAAAAGGAGTGACTGTACCAGTTGTAGATCTGTTTTCCCCAGTCCAGATTCAGATCTCTGTTCCGCCCAGATTCAGCAAGTTGGAAGAGTGAAGTTTGTTCAATCTGTTTGATCAGTGAAGTTTGTTCGATCTGTTCTCTCAGTCAGTATTCCTGCTCTGATACCATCTTGACAGTGTGACCAGCCAAAAATAAGAGGAAGAGAAGAGAAGAGAAAAAGAAGAGAGAAGAGAAAAGAGAAGAGAAAGAATTGGCAATGTAACAGTGGTGGCGGCGCCGGCTTTTATTATAATATATATAGGGCGGCAGAAATAACAAGGGAAAAGACCATTGTGCCCCTGCTATAAATGAGTACAATAACAGACATAACGGAAGTAAAAAAATAGAAATAAAAAACGCTTTAACTAGCCAAACAGACCCCAACACCAGCAACTAAATTATTTCAACAATTTACACATACAATTATATTTAGTAAAGCTACCTGAAAATGAATGGTAATTTGACAATGAATGGTTTATCCTCATTCGGTCATCTACTTGATGTGCCTACAGATCAATAGATTTTGTAATTATTATGCTTCATCAACAAGTTTCTCTTTACTCTCAAAAATCAATCTCAAGATTACAAGGTGAAACCATCACTACTTACCTCTTCAGTCAATCTTTGATTTTCATTAAGAGATCTATCAGAGGGAATAGGACTCTCTACTTTCTGAAAGAAGGGCAGATGATGAGGCTGGTGCTTATAAAAAGGAATTGCCTCTGAATCCAATGGGAATTTTTTGGGCATTGTGCGATTTAGTTGTCTTGGGCTCATCTCTTCCTCTGATGGAAACCAACTTCCACATGAGTGGACTACTGGGACTGAAACTTGTAGACGAGGCCTTACTGGAAATGGAGGTTCACTTGAGATTTGCTCTCTTGTGTCTTGCCCTTGTTGCAATATAAGAAGCCGCCTCCTTGTAATCAGGATCTAATTATGATTTGAGGACCTCACCCTCTTCTCTTGCTGGAGAATTTTGCAAGCTAAGCACCAGAGAGCCTACTTGAACCAATGGCTTAGTCAATGATGCAACATCAGGAAACGGATTATTTATAAAAGGCATAACTAGCCCTTGAGAGTTGGAAGTGAAACTGAACTCGATGAAGATTTAACTGCATGCTGGAGAAGAGGTAACATTGGTTCCAGAGTATTTACTACAGAAGAAGCTGGAACTGCATCCTGAAACAAGTATATTCCAAAGTTATATTTTGAAACTGCCATTAGATTTTAACACGTGGTTGCAGATCCTTCTTCAATTGAAATGCAGGATGGTTAAGTGGTGAGTGAGACACCATAGCATGTACGAAGGAAAAGGTTATTTAAAAATAGATTCGCTCAAAATAAATGTACAATTAAGGTAAAAGATATGACTTTCCAAGGATATACCTACATCATCATCCCACTACCCATAAAATCCTGAAAAGCCAAGCAAGGACCTCTTATCCTTGTTTTGGCTATCCAGGACTGAGATATCTGTCCCTCTAAATCTTCTCCAAAGAAAGGTGTGTGCTTGTGTGTGTATGTGGAGAGAGAGAGAGAGAGCGAGAGAAAGAGAGAGCAGGTTGAAAATGCAGCAGTAATACAACCTTTGATCTCCTTTCAACCTCAGTGTCAGTCATGCCCTCAAAACACAGTGGATCTCTGTTCCATTTGAAGCAGAAGTATCATCCTGAACAGAAATTCAGTTAAGGATGTTAAATGCAAAATAGGTGAAGGAGAAACCTAAAATTCAATTCTAGCAGATCACCAGGAGCTATATTTGGTGCACATGTAGGGGCAACAGTTAAAGGTTGAACACAAAATGCAACACCATAAATATACAAGGAAAGGCCTTTCCTAATCCATCAGTCCTCATACAGTATAATGAAATGTAATTGATGGTTCAACCACCAATTCAAATAAACACTTATAGAGGACATCTACTATGTGGGACCATCAGGTGGCAGGTCACACCACCAGCATGAAAAGCTGCAAGTTTTACTAAGATGTTAGTGGTCACATTGAAGTTTGAACCATCCAGATCTTGTTTATTCCATAGATAATAATGAGTAGAAAGCCCAAACCTTATCATGGTTTATCTCTGAAATTAAATAGTTGCTCGCATCAGGAGAAGGAAAATCTGCCATATCATCTTCATAGAAAATGTCAGGAATCCGTTGTAGAAGTCCTTCATCAAACTCCCTGTCAAAAACAAAATTGACCAAGGTTTTGTGATGGCAAAAATGCCACAAGCCCACATCCAAGTAAATCCAGAATTTATAAAGTACTATTACCACCTAACATAGAACTAAAAATGCTCCAAAGATGCAATTTTCTTATCAACAATCCAGAAGTGATGTGTTGCAAAAGAAGATATGCCATTGGGAATGGAGAAAAAGGATTTTGTTTAGCCAACCCCATGTAATTGGGATAAAGGCCTTGTTAAGTGGAGTTGAGTGATCCAAATAAGCAAATTCTTAACAGGTAGACTTTATTTGGGATGTCTGTAGCCTTACTTGAAAAATCTACCTCTAACATTGCAAGCAACATTTCTTGCAACACAAAGAATTGGAATAGTATTGTTTGCCTGCAACGAAGAGATTGATGATATGGAGAATTTGTTCATTCTCAGAGTGAATATTAAAAAAACAAGCTATTGGAGAATCGCAGTATAAAATGACTAATGCATACTTCAGCCTGGGGAGCATAATATGGAGCAAATGCAGGAACAACATGCACCCCGGGTTGATCTTTCTCGTCCCACACTTTCAAATGGTCATCAATGACCAATGCCATCTTAGGATGGCATACTCCATTTTGAAAGAAATTGAACAGAGATTTCCTTGATCCTATTAAGATGTCACATATAAAATTTTAAATGAATAAGCATGGTATACAGGCCAATGGCCTTGTGACTAAACAAAATGTGAGACAAAAAAAATAACTTCAATACTGAGGAAAGACACCAAATCACAATCTATATCTTTAACCATCTTTCACCTCTCACCTCTGTAGAAAATAATATGTGATTGTGAAATGAACATACCAGATTTGACACACACTATGTGATCCAATAGTTCTTTTGTATTGATCAAATTTGAATCTGGATCAAGGAGCCTCCACATTTCTAGAGCATAATCCCTCTCAGACATTGTGCATACATAAACTTCAAATCGCTTGTGACCTTTTGCAGTTAGGTAGCTCCAGAGATCCTCCCATGCAGGTCTAAGCCTCACGAGAACACTTGTATCACGAATCTGCAAGGTAGCAAATGTTTTATTATGGATGAAATGCTTCAACTGGACAGTGCATATATCCCTTATATAGTATGGGAATACCTCATTCTCATCATCCCTAATGTGAATACTTGGAAACCAAAAGTAAAACATCTGCTCCAACTGGGGAAGGGAGACCTCTGAATAATAGTCCCATAAGTAGGCATATATGGTCATTTAAAAGATGCATATGATGCAGTACATCTTTCTTGTGTCAATCCATATTTGTGCATTTAATCATATCATTGCATGAGCTATTATTTCAGAAACGAGGTATAGAGTATGGTCCAATTGGGTCATGGATTTAACCTAAGTAAAGGATTTGGATTTGGTGAATACATACCCCAGGATTTATGCAAGTCAAAATAATGTTCCTCTCCTGTAACCTTATAAGTGGACGGACAATTGGTCGATGGTTGTCAAACAAAGCTGGAACAATCTCAGATCGAACTTTGATCACCTTTCCATTGTCAACAACCTGATCATTTTCTGCATATTGTTTCAAAATAATCTTGTCATCCTTATAGCGCTTAACCTCTGCTAACATGCCAGCAATGCGTTGGGGATCCACCTCTGTATTTATTTTCTGCTGTAAAGCATCAATTTGATCCTCAAATGATCGCATTGTGTTTGCAACTATAAGTGTTTTATCAAGATCGAATACCATGCCAAGGCATCTAAGATTTAGCATGACAAGAGAAGAATTGTAAAGCCTGGTGCAACATTAAAACCCCAAAAACATAAATATTGTTCATCATTCTTCCTAGATGACATGGCTACCAAATGGAGTTCCTCCTCTCCTAGTGGCATAACTGCAGTCTGTAAACCAAAAATCAACCAACGCAAGGCATAGTAAGTGAAAAAATGCTTTGAGAAGTTGAAAATAAGCACATACAGGGATATTTCCAAAAAGGCAGATTTATCAAAGCATGCATGCCAGTATTTATATATATGGGTGTGGATGAATTATACAATAAATACATTTATCTCTCTGGATGTTTATAGTTCAAAAAGATAGGTGATAAAATATTACAGAAGAAATGAAGAATCATCTTAAGACATGCTCAAACGCACAAAACTATCCAAGTTAGATTATGCAACAAAAAAAATAGTATATCAACTGCCAAATAAAGAAGGGTATTAACAACTTTTATCCACACACGTTCAGAATACAAATTTAAAAATACCTGCACACACACATATAAGCAGTTTGTACTTTTTGAATCCATGTGCTTATTTTGTTAAACATGGAAAACTATTTTGACATTATTTCTATCAGAACCATGCTTTTAAAAATAAGTAACTGTAGCAATTATTTGTTAGATTGGATTTCATGAAGTTTCAAGTGTCATGTCAGTATTCCTTGTTGCCATCAAAATATCAGCAGAAACATGCCCCCATTCAAATCAGATTTATTTAGAGTATAAAAATAGCATAGGCATATAAGTAGTTAACAATATCCCAAAATTTATCAGCTCTTTAATAAAAATGTTTCCCCAGAATAACCATTTCAACTAAGAGTCCAAAAACTATGCAATGCTATCAATAAGAAAAATGGCAACAACCTCAGAAAAAACAAATTCTCTCAAATATGTCCAAAACACTGTAATGAATGGCACTGTGTTTTTCAAATCACCACAGAGTTCAAACACACGTTACCCAGTCTAAGCCTGGGAAGTAAATAGCTTTGAAATCATTCCTCAAGTTTATGAAGCAAGCTCTTCTTCTGATCTTTTTTTTTTTTTGACAGGTAATTCTCTTCTAATATTCTGTATAGCATCAACCAGTTCATACAAGGTTCTAACCATATCTTGAAAAATTAAAATAATTGTTAAAAAAAATCAGATAACAACAAAACATAAGCTACTACTTAATGCACTGGAATCATTGGAGTTTCGCTATTATTTTCATAGAGGCCTTGTTCATTTTGTTCAGAATGCTTGGGTACAAAAAAGGTGTCATACTTGGCACGGATTTTTCCTTCTGTTGAGTTGCTTTTCATTTTGAGTTTGGCAGTACCTTGTTCTCTCTGAGACAAGAGGAGTGCAAAGAAAACAATGGCGAATCCCCCGATTCTGATTTGGACTCCACTTTGAGGCAAACGCCAGAGGGGGCAATAGTGTGAAGGACTGCCAGTGGTGGGCACCTTTCACTCGGTAGTGAGAAGTGAGAGATCCTGATTTCCTTGCTCGTCATGTCGGTTTTCTGGTTTGGGGGATAAATCTCCACTCCTCCAAGTAGAGAATTCCCCTGATAAATCACTGAGTTAAGCATTTTAAAAGAAAACTAGGAAAATAATTTCCCTCTCCCAACTCAAAAACCCTCCTTGGATCAAACGAAACAGACTAAAAACTCCCCTTCAATGATCCTTCTGTCCAGTAAAATCTGATATTTTGGGTCAAAATTAGAGGAGAAACATGGGTTTTTTCGGGGGTCCAGATATGGTATTTCTAGTCCATTGAAAGAAAAATCGCCATGGATCCTTAACATTTGAGTTGATTTCATCTGGAATTTCGATTGTCTTGCCTTTTCGCGGATCTATGATGCGATAATAGGCAGTTTAAAAGCGACTACAGAAAGAGAATATTGATTTTCGTTTTTCTTTGCCTCGTGCTTCTGATATTTTAGGTGCAAGAAGACGATCCACGACTAAGAGAGATTTAGGATTGATAAATCGACGTATTGGTTGGTTGAGTGAAGTTCGAAGAGGTCTGTGATTGTTCAATGACGATGGAAGAGAAAATTAGAATCCGTAGTTAGTCCAACATTGGAAAATTCCCGATCAGTACGTGTACTTGTCTCGAATGACAACGTCCCCGAACTTTAAAATGTGACATCCAATACGATACAATTCAATATCCAATTTTTGAAACGTGATAATGCGGTATTTGTCGTTAATTAGTAAAAAAAGTTAAAAACACCTTTCAAATGTCATCTAATTCTTTTTATCGACCATCCAAATGATGACAAAAAAAACTTAAATAGTTCATTTTTATTCAAAAATTCAAAAAGATTGATAATTGTTTATAAGAATTTAAAATTTGGGATGGTTCATTTTATTGTCAATGTTTGAATGGTTGATAAAGAGAATTAGATGGCATTTTTATGATAGTTTTGATTTTTCAAATGTCACTTAACAATTGGTTAATGGATTATCACATTTTGAAAGTTTGGGTATTGAATTGTCACATTTTGAAAGTTTGGCTATTAAATTATCGTATTTTAAAGTTTGAGGGCCAAATTGTCACTCGAACCAAAGTACAAGGTACTAATAAGAATTTTTTTTAATAATAATAATAATAATAATAATATAGTAAATTTAGACAATATGTAAGGGTATACTTAGTCAATTTTGAAAATAGACTATCCCTAATTTTTGCAAAATTGACTAATTGTATCCTTATTATTTGACTATTGTCTAATTCTATTCATACTATTTCTAACAATTGACTACCTATACCCTTATCATTAGCATCCGTTAATGCTTGGTCACAATCTTTGCACATACTACCTATAAAATTTTAAGAAAAGTACAAACAGGCCCATTGCAGATTTTTGATTTTCACTATAGACCTATAACATTTCAAAATATCAATTGCCCCACCCTATGCACCACTGCCCATTAATTGGCATCAATTCCGAACTAGAATCTACCCCCAACTGTATGTTGGGCCTATGAATTTTGATGTTGGGCTGAACCGTCATTCTCCCTAAAATTTTTTCAAAACCCAATATCACCCTGTCCCCTTCATCTCAACATGGCATCATTTAGAAAACCTGCTCCAACAGCACCTGCTAAACATTGATCCTCACTTCTTTGGCCATGCTTGATCCTCAATAAAACAACCAGTAGCACCCGCTGCAAATAAGTCCTAAACATTCCTCTGAATAGGAAACGATACAGTACTTGTCATTGAAATCGTCAGACCTCCCCCTTCCGGTCTCTCTCTCTCTCTCCACGCAACCTCCTCCGCTCTCCCTTGTTTCACAAAGAGTCCCTTGTTTCACTTTTGCTATGGTGGGTGAGGTTCCTGATCAACGAAAGAAAGCTCGTTCATAATAGAGCTCATGACCTTTGATCAATAGGGCATTCGCTCGTCACTCATAACAGAACTCCCCCAGGAAGTGACAGATCTATCACTATCGGTCACGTGAGCGCCAGACCTACTAGAATTCAAGGTAGGAATAGAACTCCAAGTAATGGGGTGCCAGTATTGGGTTTCTCTAGAATCTTGAACAAAGTCAAAACGATAAAACCACAACCATTGAAGAGAATAGAATCGATCACTTGGGAAAAAAATAGAAGAAAAAAAGAGTAGGGAGCAATAAGCATTGCGATGACTCGAGGGTTCCGACGGGAAAAAAAGGAATAGGGAAAATGAAACCCTAGAACCTCCCTCAATTGTAGTAACCTCCCTCCACTGAATCGCTCTTTTCTCTCTCTGGCAAAAGCTCAAAAGTCTGGGGATAGGAGAACACCATTGTCTTCACCATTTTTCGGTGGCAAAATACACAATTCAACGGAAAAAGGATCAAGTATCATGACCGGAACTGTTCAATAGTTGGGTTTTATTTTGAAAATTGAAAAGTAGTAGAAAAAAATTTTAACATTTCATTTCCTCACTTAACTACGAAATCGATTTTTAGAAATAGTAAATACACTTTAAGAAAATATGTAAACAGTAAGGATTAGGGGTGTTCACGGGTCGGGTTGGGTTGGTTTATTGGGATTTTCCTAATCGATCCGACCTGGTCGGGTTACCTGAGGTGGAAATCGAAACTAACCCACTGATAGGCCAAACCGACCTGATCGGTTTGAGTCAGGTTGGGTCGGTTTCGATTTTGCTCCTGTACAATAGGACACCTAATTGAATTCTAATTGTAATTGCCTAATGAATTGCCTATTTGGTGTAAAAGATATAGAAAGTTAGAAACTATAACAGATTGCCTATTCTAATTGTAATTGCCTAATGGGCCTTCTAGTTCTAATAGAAAACTAGTTATAATTAAATAGGAAACCACTCAAACTAGGAACTACCGAACTATGACGGATTGGATTGGTTTCGATTTTCACACAAGAAAACTGAAACCAGCCTGATATATCGGTTTATATATTTGTCCAACCCGAAATCGACCAATACTAATGAAAATCCGGTCGACTCGAATTGGGTCGGTTTAGTCAGATTGGCATTCTTATGAACAGCCCTAATAAGAATTTTCAGATAATCTCATAAATAGTAAAGATAGTTTAATAATAATAATAGAGGTGCAACCGACGGCGTAGATGTGCGTGGGTTCTATCAGACTATCAGCCTCTGTGGGCCCGTTTGGGAGGGTTCTCACGCAGCAGTGTCATGCATTACAAGATGAGTTTCACATTGAAAGCCTTGAAACCATATTAATTAACTGAAAAATCCGAAAAGCCAAAAATGAAAAATGTGCGTATGGAAATTGACTTTTCCATCAAGTTACTTTGAGTAATTTCTTGAAAGCGGCTCACTCAACCTAGCTCAGTTAACATTGAAGCCCTCACAAATAGACCCTAAACTTCATCGGAAAGTCGATTTAATAGCTAACTTTTTGTATGAAACCCACTTTGCAAAACCATAAAGTGATAGAAGTCATAGAACCGTTGCGTGAAATCCCCTACAAATCTAGCTCATCCCATTTACAAAGCAAAGGGAGGGTCCACCAGCCCACAGTTTCTTTTTTGGGATTTTTTTACGAAGGAAATCACGTTCAGTCTAGCTGCGCCAGCTGGCACTACCGGTCGTGAGTCATCTTTTTAACATATCATTCTAATTTTAATGCATTCTTTTGCTATTATTATTCGTACAGACCTTATAGAAATACATAAGAGTATATAATTGTTTTATAATTTAATTTTTAAATAATTAATAATTATTTATATTTTATATATCATTCGTAATAACTTTTTATAATATAAAAACAATAATAATTAATTTCATTTAAGGATGTTCATAAAACTATTGAAACTGACTAAACTGATCACTCAACTCGCCTCGAGTTGATCACTTTCTAGTATTTTTGGTTAACTTTAATTTAGCAATTTCCCAACCCAATCAAGTTAGGTTAGTTTCGGTTTGGTCATTTGTAAACCAATTTGATTATAAATATATATACCAATATCTTATATTTCAAATATAATTTTTAATTCGTGAAAGTGAAAATTTTTCCATATTTCTTAGTCTAAAATATTTTATATTATAAACTTAAATTTTTAAATGTATTCTTTTAATAATATCATTGTATTTTTAAATATAATTTAATTTTTTAAGTTTAAACCTTTTGAACCGACTAACAAAACTAAAAACTGGTCCAAACTGATACCGTTGTTTTCAACCCGCCATTGACCGAACCGGTTGAATCGTTTAAACCATCACCCGACCTTGATTTCGGATCTAGTTCTATTGAAACCCGCCCTTCAGTCAAAAACTACTGACTTGGTAAAAAAACCACCTGACTTGGAGGGTTCAACTGTTAACCCATTCGACCCGGTCACTAGGTTACAAGTTGCATACTTAATGCATGTGCAAACATTCAGATGCTATAACTTTTGCATTCTAACCCGATCACGAGGCCCCTGCGATGCACGGGATGGAGTAGTCCTCCCTGTCCCTTAACCCTGTAGTAAAGACATTCCACCCCATCCCCGCCCCTTCCTCAGTGGTGGGGCGGGTTTGAGGCAAGGCACCCATTCCTTGCCAGTGATGGGGAATCCCAAAATTTTCCCCACCTCGAGGCAACAACCTAAAAATCATCTAATTTGTGAATATTTTACAAATAAGATTATTGGAATTTGAGAGTATTTTAGGAATTGGATTATGTCAATTTAGGGGTATTTTATAAATGGAGTTGCGGGATCCCAAGAATATAAGAATATGAGAAAAACTTAGAGATATTTTACAATTCAATATTAAATATTATTGATATTTTACTAATTTATCATAAGATTTGGGGAATTATATGCAAACCCCGTCCCATCCACGTCCCTGATTTGAAGCAAAATTATTTTCCTTGTCCCCACCTTGTCTCTTCCCCATCCCTATTTAAAATTCAAGAAAACTTACCCCATTTGGGGTGGGGTAGGGTAGGACCGTAGTTTTATGGGGAAAAACTCACATCCCTACAATTCTATTAATTTTCTATAATTAATTAACTAACAGTAAATTAAATAACAATAAAGTATAGTATTTTATGATAATTTCCAAAAATTATTGAAATTGTTGTTGATTAGCAAAAATGTATAGTAACTTAGTTATTTATAATAACAATGAATTAATGTAAATTATTTATTTTTTAAGCCTAAATTATTTACTATTAATCAATGTGTTGTAATTATAGTAAATTAATGTAATTATGGTAAATTACATTAATTTTAATTAAAAGGAAATCATTTGTTGTTAAATAATGTAAAACCAAGTATGGTTGAAGTCAACCAAGTGGTCTAGACTAGTGTGGATAGATTTAATAATTTTCCTAAATTATTTCATAATCATCTATTAAAATGATAATAATGGATTGTTATTAAAATAAATATGAAGCAAATTTTGATAGATTAATTTTGTAATTTATTTTTTCTGAAATTTGTAATAATCATTTAGTTGAATAGTAATAATGGACTATTATTTAAATAGTCTTGGAGAATATTTTTCTTCGTAGATTAATTTTCTAATTATTATTTATTTAAAAATTTATGGATTATTAGTTAAAGAGTTAGCCTATATTGTTTGATAATTGTTAACTATAATTTATTGATTTTATAGAAATAAGTAAATTATGCCAATTAGTAATATCTTTTATGAATAAATAATTGTTGTAAAAATTTAATGAAAATTTATTAAATTATAATGGTTAATGTAAATTACGCTAAACATTAAAAATTTGAACATTTA